>NC_060950.1:54684839-54805061 GCF_022045245.1 Lucilia cuprina | reverse complement strand
AGAAGTTTTCTTTAGAAAAGTTCTTTGTGAAGAAGTTTTCTTTAGAAAAGTTCTTTGTGAAGAAGTTTTCTTTAGAAAAGTTCTTTGTGAAGAAGTTTTCTTTAGAAATGTTCTTTGTGAAGAAGTTTTCTTTAGAAAAGTTCTTTGTGAAAAACTTTTCTTTAGAAGAGTTTTTTTGTCAAAGAGTTTTCTTTAGAAAAGTTCTTTGTGAATAAGTTTTCTTAAAAAAATCTTTGTAAAGAAGTTTTCTTAAAAAAATCTTTGTAAAGAAGTTTTCTTTAGAAAATTTCTTTGTCAAGAAGTTTTCTTTAGAAAATTTCTTTGTTAAGAAGTTTTCTTTAGAAAATGTCTTTGTGAAGAAGTTTTCTAAAGTTTCCTTTAGAAAAGTTCTTTGTGAAGAAGTTTTCTTTGTAAAAGTTCTTTGTGAAAAACTTTTCTTTAGAAAAGTTTTTTGTGAAGAAATTTTCTTTAGAAATGATCTTTGTTCAGAAGTTTTCTTCAGAAAAGCTCATTTTAAATAAGTTTTCTTTAGAAAAGTTCTGTGTGAACTTTTCTTTAGAAAAGTTCTTTGTGAAGAAGTTTTCTTGAGAAGAGTTCTTGGTGAAGAAGTTTTTTAGTAGTTTTCTTCCAGAAAAGTTCTTTGTGAAGAAGTTTTCTTGAGAAAAGTTCTTAGTAAAAAATTTTTTTAGAAGTTTTCTTTAGAAAAGATCTTTGTGAAGAAGGTTTTTTTTAGAAAAGTTCTTTGTAAAGAAGTTTTCTTTAGAAAAGTTGTTTGTAAAGAAGTTTTCTTCAGAAAAGTTCTTTGTAAAGAAGTTTTTTAGAAAAGTTCTATGTGAAGAAGAAAATAATTTGAAACCTTAATTTTTTATTAATTTTTATCGTTCTTCTCTTCCAGTATATTTGCGAAAATCACTTCCAACGTCTATCGAAAACTTCGATATTTACTGGTCTCAAGGCTGTTAATCATTTTGGAAGACCAGATATGTCTAGTTTCTTAAAATTTGTACAAAAGAAACATTCTTATGTAAGTAGTTTTGTAAAAATTTTGTTTACAGTTTTTTGATTTTTTTTAATTTAATTTTAGGTCTCAAAAATTGGTGTATTTTCTTGTGGTCCACGACCCTTAACAAAGAGTGTTATGTCTGCCTGTGACGAGGTCAATAAGACTAGAAAACTACCATACTTTATACATCACTTTGAAAATTTCGGTTAATTTTTTTTTTTTTTTGTATATTTAACCAAAATCACACTCTCACAAAAAAATTAATTAAAAATTCATTACAAAAAAATCTCTAGAAAATACCTACTGTTTAAACAATCAGGCATTTAAACAAATTATTAACAATAAATAAATTATATTAAAATAAAACAAATCTTTTTAGTAATCAAATTAATTAATTGTATGTATATTAAACTTGTGAAATGTGAATGTATCTAATATTTAAATGAAATACGAAAAGAAATACAATTTTTAGTCAAATTTTATATTAAAAGAAATTTTTTAAAATACTAAAATGTTTGCATATAAAAAGCACATGCAAGTATTTATTTAAATATGTTTATTATTTTAAATAATTATTATTTTACGTCTTTAGTTTTTCTTTATTATTTTTTGTTCGTTATCATCAGTGTTTTTGCCAACAAAATACTGTACCATAACTTATTTATTATTATTTTTTATGTTTAATAAAATTAAGTCAATATTTTCAAAACGATTTCAACTACATACTTTTATTTAGTATCAAAACTTCGGTAACATTGTCAATAACATAAAGGAATGAAAACAATTTCTTAAAAATTCATAAGCAACAAATGCAAAACGTCCATACTCTTTGGGAGTATATAATTGGAGAAGGTAATTAAAAAATTCCACAGAAATTAAAGCAGGAAGACGTTTACGATAATTGTGGTTTGAGTTGTAATAGCTGAAATAAGGTAAATAGTTTTAATGATATAGAAGTAGATATTCATTCGAAATCAGTTACCTTTTAGCTAAAGGACTTGAAAGGGCAATACCTAAGAGATAACCGAAATCTCGACAGAGTGTAAATACTGGAGTACTTTCATGTTTTAACTGCATGGGATCAGGACACCATTTAAAAGCCTATAATAAGCAAAACAAAAGGATATGTAAATAAAAACATAGATAGATAGATAGATAGATAGATAGATAGATAGATAGATAGATAGATAGATAGATAGATAGATAGATAGATAGATAGATAGATAGATAGATAGATAGATAGATAGATAGATAGATAGATAGATAGATAGATAGATAGATAGATAGATAGATAGATAGATAGATAGATAGATAGATAGATAGATAGATAGATAGATAGATAGATAGATAGATAGATAGATAGATAGATATATAGATAGAAAGATAGATAGTGTCTTCTTGTAAGATTTTTCTCTACAAACTACAACGAAATTATACAATTTCTTTCATTCCACTCACCGTTCGAACACACCAAAATGGATCCACATCCCAATGTAGCATTCCAAAATAAGCACTTATCGGTATACTGCCGAAAACAACAACCAACATCACTGCCTTCACTTTACCAAAACTCAATAAAGACGAAGAATATCTCCTTAACACATGTATCAGAAGAACAGCAAATAATGAACCCACTATACATTGATGTAAAAATTCGTATAGAAAATATAAACGACTAAACCACATGATAGTCGATATTGAAGATGCAAAAGTATAAATTAACAAATATTTGTCATAGACAACAAATTCATATGAAGATAGAAAACTTGTAACAAAACGCCAAACTAAAATGAAAACAAATGTGGTAAAAGCAACAGCATGTGAGGAGGGAAAACCGGCACTAGTGTCACAGCTAAACGGATCAATTGTTATGTCATTAAAATCATATTTAAAGCTTTTTAAATTTTCACTAATAAACCAAATAGGACGGTATTCAGGTAAGCACCTAAAATGTAGAAACAAATTTAAATAAATATGTATTTTATGTTATTTAATCAAATAGTCACTTACCATTTTATTACCGTTGCCAGGGTGTTTATAACACCTATTGATGCCACCAGTTGTATAAGTAATTTATGATTAAATGCCCCCACTAGTGGTATCCAAATATTTAGTATGAATACGGGATCAAGATAATGGTTTATGTTACGTAGTATTGTTTCGCCATTGGAAAATCTAATAAAACAAGTTAATATTAAACTTTTGTATTTATTACGATTTTCATACTCACTGTTCTTGTATGTATTTAATTACATTTATTTCTAGTTTATATAAGGAAGTTAATGAGAAATCCATTTTATTTATTAAATATTAATTACTTTGTTTTGTTTGTAAATTAATTTTAGTTTCACTTCTCATGTCCTTTTCATTTTTATGTAAGGACTATTTTTCATTATTATTATTGTGGTATCTATATTACATACAAATGAATTTTAATGGTCATATGTTAGTAAGAAGCATGCGCACTGGCCGCCCCTTGTAGAAAAACACTTTTTTTTACCAACTATTGTGATCTGATATCCATAACCTTGAATAATTTTTAGCGGGAAGTATGTGTCAATTGTTATAAGTTAATCTCAAAATAAAATATTCTATATGCCTTTCTAAGTTTTAATTTAAACTCGAAGGAAAATGAAGAATTAGGAAAAATTAAATCTATGCCAAAAATTTGACAATTTAAATTCAACAAGCTTTTTTCGCCATTTATTGCACATGTTTAATACACATTCATGGTCACCTTAACTGGAAAACTAAATAACTATAGTTCCTATTAGTTAGATAAACAAATTTCCTATATATCTATCTATCTATCTATCTATCTATCTATCTATCTATCTATCTATCTATCTATCTATCTTTCAATTTATCTATCTATATTTCAATTTATCTATCTATCTATCTATCTATCTATCTATCTATCTATCTATCTATCTATCTATCTATCTATCTTTCTATCTATCTATCTATCTATCTATCTATCTATCTATCTATCTATCTATCTATCTATCTATCTATCTATCTATCTATCTATCTATCTATCTATCTATCTATCTATCAATCAATCAATCTATCTATTTATATATCATTTCCCAAAGTTATAATTAGTCCAACTTTTATTGTTTAATAAACATTTTATGATCAACATACAATTTATTGGAAAGTATTAAAATAAAATTGATTTTGTACAAAAATTAGATTAAAACTGAATTTGTTTTTAATAAACTACAAATGAATCGTCACTTATAGACAGAAAAAATCATTAGGTTGCAAGTCAAGTTTAAGATAATAAAATTAAAAATAATATTCATAAAATAACAAAACAAAATTAATTCTCAAAACATAAAAAATCATAATTTCAACATAAATACCTCTTCAATTCATATTTGCAGGGCCAAATAAATATTTAAGAAAAATACTCAAATCGTTTAAGTTGTTAAACAAATCAAACTGTATGGGTGAGTAGCCAAAATGTATTAAATGATTGTTGATAAAGGCCCGCTCAGCAGCTATTTCTAAGAGTAAAGTTTTATTGTAGTCCATTTGACGTTGTTGCATACTGGGCGTTGAAGTCGAGACACCACTATCCAGATGACCGCTAAACATTGAAGAGGCATCTGGGGTTGAGGAGTGAAAGAGCGAATAAAGTTCCTGAGGACTAAAATATTTTGAATCTGTCTCAGTGACAGAATCATTTGGTGTATCCATATGCAGGCTGAGTGGAGTAGTTAAACGGCTATACAATGATGGCTGATCTTGTTGATTATTATAATACATATGATCATGATCAACACTTAAACGATTTAATTTAGCACGTTGATTTAGGCTAAAGGCATGTTGTATAAGAAAATCACGTCTATTGTCATTGGACATTTGATGATAACTTAAACGTTGTCGTGTCTTTCTTGCCGTTTTGGTCTTTAGCGGTACCAATAGATCTTCACTTTTTAAACGTTTCAAACGTACATAAGGTTGAAATTCCGGTTTAAGATAGGATTTTCTATTATTTATGTTTATATCTTGCTCATTTTTAAACATTATGGGTTTGGGCAGTTCCGTTGCTATGCTTTGCTCTTTATTTAATGATTGTGGTTCTGATTTAAATGGTTTGGGAAAATCGTCAGAAGTTTTTGTAGTTTTCTTGTCGTTTTTTTGTTTATTAACTTTTTTGCGAGTTTTTATAGAAATTTTTGGAAGATTTTTTAAAATTTGTTTCTTTGACGCTATAAACGTAGTATCTCTTGAAGTAATTTTTTTGGTTTTTAATGTTTTGCTTCGTGGCTAAAAGTAAACGAAATAACAATATTTAAATATGTATCTGTCTATTGTCCTGCATATAGATCAGTCTATAAATTTAGCTTAAATCCGTTAAGAATAAACTAAATAAACTTAGACTCACCTTGCCTCCACGTTGTTTTGCCTTCCGTGTTTTCCCAAATTTGAAATTTTCCAAGCTTCCAGATTTAAGCGGTCTTCCTCTGTTTGCTTTTCGTTTTTCTTGTTTTTTCGGGGTTGATGTTAAAGTCGATGAATCTTCAATTGGCAAATCATTCTTTTCCCCACTCGTTAAATCAATAATTGTGAAATATTTTAAGGAATCAAGGGAAGAAATAGTCGATTTAACTTCTTCAACTGATTGTACTGAGCGAGCTTCTTCAAAATCCGTATCTACATTGCTTAAGTTAACATCCAATGATGAATTTAAATTACAACTTAAACAATTGACACTCAAAGTATTGTTTGTAGTAAAATTCTAAAAGTAAAAGTTAATTGATATACTTCATGTTGGTTTTATTTTCACTACTTACCAAATTATCCTCAGGAGCGGTTAAGGTTTCTGATTTTATAATAAGTTCTTTAAGATTAATCTGTAAAAAATAAGTTTTGTTAAAATTTAATACAATTAAGGCAAGTGAATTCGTATACTGATGTTTGTAAAGTATCCTCGTGTATAACTGTTATAGCATTTGAAAAATTTTCCACTGACTTTGGTGACTTTGTTATAATTTCCGTACACAACTCTTCATTGTTTGGTTTATGTTCAGATTTTATAGTTTTATTTCCAGAATCTTCCTAAAGTTTAATTAAATGTTAATTAAATCCGATAGATAAAACATTTTCAAAGAATTCCACAATATAACCTAATACTAAGTCCTCTTACTTACCCTATGTCCCTTATCAATCAGCTCTTGTTTTAAGCGTTGTTTTTTGTTGCAGTTTTTAAAAAATGGATTTTTAACTAATTTAGGTGCTTGTTGTTCTTGTTGTTCTATACTCCCTTCGTTATTACAATCAGAATTTTCTTTTTTAAGTAACAGAATATTTTCTTCTTCTAAATTCCTTTCAGGTTTAATAACACCATCAATGGTTTCACTTTCTATTGCAGTATAAATTATATTGTTATCAAGATCTTCTTCATCACTTAATACTGGAATTGCGCAGTTTAGCGGTATTTCCAAAGGATCCTTTTCAATTTCTGACACACTTGTTGCGCCACATGTTTCTAACAATTCCTTTTTTACTTCGATATTTGTAAAATCGTGGCAGAGACCAGTACTGGGTAATATATCAATACACTTTTCCACGATAGTTAAGGGTGAACTATTATTTATACCTGGGAAAGAACTTTCCTGTGCTTGGTCTAAATCTATATTTTGATTTTCTGCATAAATTACTTGATTTTCCACCTGCTGATGGATTATATTGTGCTCCTGATGGTCAATAGTTTCTTCAACTACCAGCTCGCTTGTATCATTTTCCAACGCAGATTCCTCCCTTGAATATTCTTCCAAAGCTCGTGGTTCTATTTTAATTTTAGCAAAATTAGCCACTGTAATACGTTTAGGACTGGAGGCTGAAATGAGGTTTTGCTCAGGCATAACTGTTTCTTTACTATTTTCATTCATGCGATCTAGTCCATCTGTTGATTCTCTTGCAAGTCCAGTGTATTGTTTTTGTAAAGTGCGTACGTTTGTTTCTTCTTCATCGTCGGATTTTGTTTGTTGAGCACCCATGATATAAATTTTTAAATAGATTTAAATTTAAACACAATTATTATGAGCTTAGAATTATTTTACACAAAATGTAAAGCATTTTAATCGAATTTCTAAGAAAATTTAACAAAAAAAAAAAAAAAAAAATTCAAAATTTAAGCTTCTAAATAGAGACGATAAAACAGTTTACAAACAATCAAAATAAACAAGCACTATTGTGAATGGTATACCGTTAACCGTAATAGAGTAATGCTAACAACTGCATTTTATAAAACTCTTAATTAATATTCAGCTTATTTGGAATTCTTAATTAAGTTAAAAAACAAGATAAACAAAAACACCACCAGACTAAAATTTATTAAAAAAATTATTATTAATCAAACATTTAGTCAAAATTCATTTGTATAATTTTAATAAATAATTGTAAATAGGGTTCTATAAATCGACTTTCGAATAATCGAACAATCGACTTTTTGTCGAAAAAAGTCGAAAAGTCAAAGTCGACTATTTTGTTCCAAAAAAGTCGATAACTCGACTATCGTCTATATTTATTTAAAAGTCGAAAAGTCGACTTTGTAAATAAAAGTCGAAAAGTCGGAAAATCGAATAAAGTCGGAAAATCAAAAAAAGTCGAAAAGTCGGAAAGAGTCGAAAAAAGTCGAAAAGTCGGAAAAAGTCGAAAAATTCGGAAAAAGTCGAAAATAGTCGGAAAAAGTCAAAAATAGTCGGAAAAAGTCGAAAATAGTCGGAAAAAGTCGAAAAGTCGGAAAAAGTTGAAAATAGGAAGAAGTCGAAAAAACTCAAAAAATTGCAACAAACAGAAAAAAATAAATAATTTTTTTTTATTAATAATAAATAATAATAATAATATAATGTTAAATGACAACATTATAAATTTACGCTTCTGGCAACTTTATAAATTTTTAACTCCGGTCGGAAAAAGTCGAAAATAGTCGAAAAAAGTCGGAAAGTCGAAAATAGTCGAAAAAGTCAAAAGTCGAAAATAGTCGAAAAGTCGAAAAAAGTCGAAAAGTCGGAAAAAGTCTACTATTTATAAAATTTTAAAAGTCGAAAAATCGACTTTTAATTAAATAAAAATATGTCGAAAAATCGACTTTTAACTAAATGCAAAAAGTCGACTTTTCATAAAATGCAAAAAGTCGACTTTTCATAAAATGCAAAAAGTCGAAATGTCGTCTTTTCGTTTAAACTATAGAACCCTAATTGTAATATGTATAATTAAACGCTTGAATAGCATTACTTAAACAGCTGTTTATGTTTTTTTGTAAACGAAACCAAAAAAAAACAAATTCTGTAATTTAGTGCAAGAAAAAATCAAAACATAAATAAACAAACAAAAAAATGAGTAAAGTTATTGAAATAATCGATTCAGACGATGATAATCACGCCTCTGTAGATACACCATCAACATCAATCACCTCATCAACAATCAGCAGCATGGAACAGGATGATAATCAACAAGGTCAATCTAGACGTCGACGACGCAAAAGTGTTCTACACGCAATGAATGATCCAGATATGCACTTCCTTACAATATCACTCGAAGATGATGACGATGAAGCTGAAACACCAAATTCCACACCAGCAACACCCATACAACGATATCAAGCGAAAAGTACGTCTACTGCTGGAACATCTTCGCGTACGCTTTTGAAAACACCTAGAATTACACCGAAAATTCTTGCCAATAAACCACTAACAAGTGCAAATATAGTAGATGCAAAATATGAAAAATTTCTTAATGATCCCGAGACTATAAGTGATCTTTATGCTATAGCCGAAGAACGTGCTCGTATTAATTATTTACTTTCGCTGAACGGAATGCCAGAGATTAATTTTTCGCTTTACACACGTCCAGAACGTCTGCAATTTCAACTCGAAGAACGTTTGAAACAACGCAAAATGGTACACAATTGGGATAATGCTCGCATGCAAGAGAATCGTCGTAGTTTATTGCAAAAGAATAATGAACAGAATACTACATAATTTTATTTTTTTGTAAATAAATTAGTTAAGATATAAAATAAAGGCATTTACAAACGGCTGTTTGTGTAATCGAACAAAAGTTTAATGAAATTCGGACTAAATTAGAAACTGGCCTTTATAAAAGATTCTAACTAACTAGTTATAATAGTTGCTTAGCTTAGACAGACGTGGTGAAGGTTTGTATTAGTAATTTTTGAAGTGTTTTAGAAGTTATTTGTTTGGCATTATAAACCATATTTGACCCCAACACCAATATAAGGTTAAGAGCGGGTTTTTCAGATAAAGATAATCTACATTCTTTGTTTAAACCTAGTTTAATATATGTTTTGCGCTTTTCAGTAAACAGTAGTAAACTGAAACTTAATTTATAGGGGAGAAAACAGATTTAACAATGACTTCGGAAGAGCAAAAACTTAATATTTTAAGTAAATTGCAATTTTCTGATTGGTTTTGCTTTATTTATTATTGTTTTAAATATTTATATAACATTCATTGTTTATGTTTTTGAGTGAAAAGATGGCAATACTAAAAAGTTAACTGAGCTTAAATCTAAAACTGAAAAACACAATCATCGGTTAAAGTTCGCCTAAATTTGTTCCGAGTTTAATCCAACAGCAAGTTAAGCCTAGTTTAACTGAGTAGTAAGGTGGTTTAAACTTGAGAAAGAAATGCAAATGCATCGTATTGATAACAAACAGTGAAGTTTTCTCTTGTTTTGTATGGCAACACTACAAATTTGAATCTTGTACTCAAAAATACCGAAAAAGATAAACATCAGATTAAATTTATTTTTAGATTAACTAATCTGTTTATTAATTGGTATTTGATTGTCAACTTAAAAACCCACTCTTAACCCCAAAATCATATTGTTTTATAAGGTTATACGGATCTATTAAGCATTTCTAAAATTCGATTAGTAAAATTTCTTCATAAGTCACGCCCAAGAAATTAAAATCATCCTCTGATGAGTCTAATTGTTTTCCACTGCTACAAAAAATCGTAATTCGAATGTTTGAGTTAGGGCGAGTTTTTCTGATAGAGATAATCTTCATTCTTTGGTTAAACTTGGTTTAATATATGTTTCGGTTTATTTAGTTATCAGTAAAGTTACTCATTATCTTAGTTTAACCGAGTGTAATTGGCCAATTAAACTCAAGTTATAAGTGAGAAATTAATTTTTAAGGAAATAAAACACAATTTATGTTAATTTATAAAGATTTTTCTTATATTTTTAAAAAAAATTTAAATTTCTTAAAAAAAATTAAGAAATATTTTACAAAAAAATTTTACTACTTACAATATTTACAAAAAAATAAAAAGGAAAAAATAAAACAAAAAATATCACCTGACACATTTACTCGTTGTCTTGAACTAAAACATTTTTATCATGATTATTATTTTCAGATAAATATGCATTAGGTCAAGTAACCGAGTAATTAACTAAAAAAAAAAAAAATAAAACAAAAACTAAATATTTACAATTTAGGATACTCACTAACTAGACAAAATAAGTTTAGTACAAACTATAACTGTAAACATTTAATATAGATTCAATAGATGTGGTAATTAAGATTAAGATATTAAATGTTTATAGAATGTTTAAATTGATAGACGGTGAATATCCTTAATAAATTACACTAGTCAACAAATAAAACTAAAAAACGAAAATCTAATTTCTCATGGAGAACTTAAGTACAATACAAATAATTTATAAATTATTTAAATAATTAAAAACTAGTAAAAACTTATTTTAAACCTATGGCAGTATTTAATATATAAATAATGCCCCATTTTGTTTTTGGTAAAGCAGTTTAAGATATGTTCACATTTATCAAATTAACGATTTTTGTAAGAAAAAACTATTAAAATATAAATGTTCTTAAGTAATAAAATGTTTCATTTAGTAATAATTTAATAATTTAACAATGTCGCTTTAATTAATTTAGTTTTAAAACTATTTTATAAATAATTATTTAATTATAATTTTGTTCGGTACTTTTGTTTTTTTGGTTAAATGAGGAGAATGGGAGGCGGTGGTCTTTGAGGGGGTTTAAGGGAATATGATATATATGAAAAATTTAACATTTTTGTTTTGCGAAAGTGAATGCATTAATTTAAGCAATAAATATTTTAAAGTTAAAAGTTTAAAATTAATAACAAATAAAAACTATCTACAGCCACAGGATTCTACCACCATATTGGGGAATGTTTTCTGTGTGGCTGTATTATTACTATCCATAAATACTAACTGCAGGGAAGAATATTGTTTGGCAGTACAACAGGGTACTAACTCTAGATTCTTGCGCCGTTTACCGGGTTTATTAAGAAATTTCTAAAAGAGAGAGAGAGAAAGTTATAAAACTGTTTTAGGGAGTAACAACAACAAAAAACACATACCTGTAATATGGTATTATGGGCCGATAAAGACTCTGAAATACTCGCCACCATGCCACAGGTGCCACGACAGAAATAGGCATTATAACCACGAGGCTGTATAATCCAATCGCCCCAGCCGATATCATCAAAAGATATATACAAATGTTCACGACAACATTCGGTTACACCATCTGTACAATTTATTTCACGTTTTTGACGCGGTTGCCGTTTACGATTTTGTGTATCGACCATTATAAAGGGTCTGTAATCTTTATCGGTGGATATCATATGTTCCATCGATTCTATGTCACATGACTGACAGGTGATTTGTATGAGATGACTAAGATCATGATTGCCAAACCAACGTTTTATCGGCCATTCAATATCGATTTTCATCCATTCATCTGTAAAAGAAAAAAAAAAGAGAAATTAGTTTTATAAGTTTAAAGGCATTGATTTATAAAGGGTTTTCAGAAATCTTAGCTTTTCAGCTTTCATTTAATTTTAATCTTATGGCTGATGAAATATGTTTATTTTCGTTTAAAATCATTTTAATTTATGGGGGAATATTTTCAAAAATAAAACAAACAGAATTTTTTTTAATATTATTTGTACTTTTTTTATACCCTACACCACTTTAGGGGGCTGGGTATATTGGGTATGTGCTGATGTTTGTAACGCACAATAATATTGGTCCTATACCCACTTTAAAGTATACCAATCGACTCAGAATCATTTTCTGAGTCGATTTAGCTATGTTCCTCTGTCCGTCCGTCCATGTAAACCTTGTAATCAAACTACAGGCCGAAATTTTAAAGATAATTCAATAAAATTTGGTACTTGATATTTTATTGCCTCAGGGACGAAGCCTATTAAAAATGGTTAAGATCGGTCCATTATTTCATCTAGCCCCCATATAACTGTACCCCCTAATAGGCCTTGTAAACCTTGTTATCAAACTACAGGTAATTTTGCAGATGATTCAATGAAATTTGGCACATGATCTTCTATGGTACGAAGCCTATTGAAAATGATTAACATCGATCCATTTTTTCACCTAGCCCCCATATAACTGAACCCGCCGAATAGGGCTTTTAAGTACATATTTATGTTTTAATACTCATATCACGACAAAAGGCTGCAAAACCAAGTTTTATACTAGACCTGATGACCCTCACGAATTCTATAATTATAGGACCTCATATGATCCTAGCCCCTATGAAAAGCCGCCATCAAAATTCCACTTAAATGTTCACAATTTTATTGAACAATAAACGGCTTAAGTATATCTGAGGCAAGGTGCAATAGAACTTAAATGCTAAGGGCGGGTTTCTTACACCTCAGTTAAACTAGGCTTAACTTGCTGTTACATTAAACTCGGAATAAATTTAGGCAGGCTTTAACCGATAATTGTGTTTTTCAGTTTGAGATTTAAACTCAGTTAACTTTGTTAGTATTGCCAACTTTTCAGTCAAAAACATAAACATTGAACAGCTGTTTTTTGCAAATTTTGGAAAAAAATATAAATAAATATTTAAAACAGTGATAATATCGATAAAAGAAATCCGAAAATTACTATTTACCTAAAATATATTAAGTTTTTCTTCTTCCAAATTCATTATTTTATGGTTTTTGTTGATTGTGTATTCTCACTTATAACTAGAGTTTAATTTGGCCAATTACACTCAGTTAAACTAAGATAATTATCTTTATCAGAAAAACTCGCCCTAAATCATAATTTATTTTTGTAAAAAGTGTAGGGTATTATATGGTAGGTCTTGTCCGATTTTAATTTCTTACTTGTTTTTTTGTTTTAATTATAAACAAAACTGTTTTTGTTTATTATTATTAATTTCTAGATGGCCTTTATAAAAACACGCTTCAAAATTCTGATTATAAACTCCTACAAAAACAATCTTTCACTTGATGTACTATATACATACATATACATTGTATATAGTATTTTAAACATAATATGATTTTGATTTACGATCTTTGTGGGTTGTCAACTAGAAGAAATCTCTTTTTCTTCTGCGAATGTATTTGTTAATTTATATTAAAAAAATTATTTATGACTTTTAAATTTGCACTGTCATAAAAAGGTCAATCAATTTTTAGCTTTCCCTCTCGCTCTCTCACATCTCATAAACGGTGAAAGTCCAATTTCAAAACATTGATATTGCCCGGATATGTATGAGTATTTATGTACATATAATATATATATATATATATATATATATATATATATATATATATATATATATATATATATATAATATATATATATATATATATATATATATATATATAAATATATATATATATATATATATATATATATATATATATATATATATATATATATATATATAATATATATTATGAGGGAATTTCAATACACAAAAATCTTTCTAATTTTTTTTTATTTATTTCGCAAGGTATCATTAATTTCAATACCCCGCTTTTAAACAATTAAAAAGAAGAAAAAAATGAACAGATAAAGTAGTTTAAATTTTTGTTAATTAAGACGAAAAAGAAATATGCCAACAAAAAATGAAAGATTATTTCCAAAAAGGGTACATGGGGCACAATGTTTTTTTCCACTGCAAAACAAAAATAAAATTTTATAATTTCCAAATTGTTAAAGGCTTTCTTTTGACAGGCACAGCTGGCAACATATTTTAAATTACAAAAATATACCGGATTAATGATTAGCCTGCTATGGGCGTAATTAGTCAGAGAGCCCGCTTAAAAAACTCATTAAAATTGTTAAGATTTTAAAAAGCTGATAACGACGTGACGATTTGCGAGTAGTAAAAAGATAATAAATTTAAAGCCTATAATTAATTAATAATTACAAAAGCTGTGTGTGTGTATTTTCAACACAAAATGTTGCATATTTTTTTTTAATTGTTATCAGCTCAACCCCATAGTTCTTTAAAGGGTTAAATCTTTTTTTTTTTTTTTTTGAGGGAATTTAAAATTTTAAGAAAATTCTCAACAAATTCCTAAACTTACCTTGAACATCAACGGATTGTATGGCGATAGTCTTAACTATGGGTAAATATTTCGAGTCTAATTGCTGTTGTACTTCGGACACTACAATGGTCTGTTGCGTTAAAAGCGTATCATTACGTTTCACCATTTTTTGGGGATTATTTTTGAACAGCCATAGAACGGCTGTGCTAACATCATAGCCATCAGCATCGGCATCATCGATTTTGAACGAGAAACACATAGAGGGCTGAGAACCCAATTTGCGACATTCATGCTTTTCTGAAATTAACAAAAAATTTAAATTTTTAAAATTTATGTTTTTAATGAGTAAATTAAGATTAATCCTCAGTTAGTTAATTTGTGATTGGTCACTTGGAGCTGGTTTAACTAAATGCAAAATTGTAAACAACTGACGCAAATAACTTAAAATGTTTACAAAAATAATCAAAATACATTATTTTTGTTTTCGTGTTACATTTTTAATTGTCTTCTTCTTTTTTTTGTAAAAATACTTTGGTTTTGATAACAATCTGTGACGTTTTCTGTTGTTTTGTATGCAACACTGCAAAATCATCTAAAGGGGATTAAAATCAGTTTAAATTTATGTTAAGATTAACTTATCGCATTAGACCTGGTCTGTTTTCAACACTGCAAAATCATATAAAGGGGATTAAAATCAGTTTAAATTTATGTTAAGATTAACTTATCACATTAGACCTGGTCCACACTAGGAAACTTTTTCTTAATTCTCTTTTGAAGTTTCCTTTTTACGTGTTAATTGCATTGATTTGCTTTCGTACAAATGAGAAGAATAACAAAAAAGTTATCGAGTACGAAAAATTCCATAACGCGAGAGACATGAATGATATTTTCGACACACTCTCACGCAAAATCAACAGTTTTCTAGTGTGGACTGGCACTTTGTTTTGAATGTCAATTCAAAAACCCGCTTCTAGGGCGGGTTTCTTACTACTCAGTTAAACTAGGCTTAACTTGCTGAAACAAATTTGGGCGGACTTTAACCGATGATTGTGTTTTTCAGTAATGGATTTAAGTTCACTACTTAATCCGGCTTTACACGATTACTCAAGTAATATGATCTGTAAAAATTTTGTGTAAAAGAGTACGGATGGGACCATCTAAACGCAATATGTACTGGAACCAGCAGATATTAAGAAAATGAGGATGGAAAATTTGACAGTTGTATGGCTCTCTTCATTTTTTGAAATGATTAAAAAAACAAGCAGATCGAATTAAAGCAGGGATGTATTTTTATGTAAACACATACAAAAAAGTTAAACAGCTGTTTCCATCTTACTTTTTTATTATTTAAACCAATCGTGTAAACACAAAAAATATAAAGCATACATCTTTTATTCTCTTTTTTGTTATATGGATGGAATTTAATTTTACTTTTTCATTAGACTTTACGTGCGTAAAGTGTGATCGTGTGAAGTACCCTTAACAAAGTTGTATTGCCAACTTTTCACTCAAAAACATAAACAATGAACAGCTGTTTTTTTTTGCAAAAATTTAGTTACAACTGTTAAACTAAACTGTCAAAACGTAAAAAAAAGTCCTTATGAAACTTACCAACTTCTAAAAAGATAAACTTTTTACTCGTTCTTGCATAGTAATCATCTAAATCCTTATTAACTGTGGCATCCTCTTCCTGCTCAATGGTTACGCCCTCATATAAAGGTTTGGGCAAACCGACGGCCGAAACATTGGGACGTTCTTTGAGTCTTAATTTCTCTAAAATTTGCTGCTTAACAAACTCAATACGCAAACGGGTGAGTTCTTCCTCGGTAACATGTTCCACCTTGCGGCTACTCTCACATTTTGGACAACGTACCGCAGCGGTATTATTGTGTTTTTGATTCTCTATTTCTGCTGGCTTACTATTTGAGTCTTTTACCTCGGCTTCGGCTACGGTTAGTGGTATTTCTACTTTAATATTACTTTCATCAGTCTGCAAAACTATATCCTTCTCCTCCTCCACCTCCTCGGGGTCACCATCCATGGGACCGTCACCATACATACGATCCTTTTCATCGGCATAATCATAGTCATAAACCATAGATAGATGTTGCCAAATGCGTGGCATGGTCTTTAAAGTCTCGGCACTGTAGACGGGTCTCTGTGAACGCTGTTGCAAACGTTTGTTATGTTCTAGACGATGCTGGCGCTGCTGTTCCATATGACGTTTAATGCGTTCCATTTGTCGCCTCGAATCCTGCACCGTTTCATCTTCTTCCTGACCATTATCGAAATTTTGTTTCTTATATTGTTTGATATGTTTGCGGGCATGATGCGTCTGATGCTGTTCATGGGTGGGATTAAGTTTATGATGTACGTTGGCGTTGCTCTGATGACGGTACTGATGTTGACGCATAAAATGTGTCACTGTATTGGTGTTGCTAACACTGGGATGAGATTTGGCATGTAAACGATTGTAGATGTGATTGTTTTCCAAAGCCAAAAAGGCTAATAATACAAAGGTAATTAAATATTTGGCCATTGTTTGTTTATAAATTTAGTTTTTCTTTTTTTTAATATTTTTGTTTAATTATTTGAGTATTTTCGAGCGTTTTTTTTTTTGGGAAATTAATTTTGATCTTTAATTAATAGTTTAATTGATTTTCTTATTGTTGTTTTTATTTTAATTATATAGATTTTTCTTTTTTCACTATCTTTTGGGTAACATTAAAAATTTCTCTTTTGTCCTTTGTCTATGAAAAATCATAGATTTTTTTGTTAGACACTGTTTGTACAGATTTTAGTTATAGTGTTTTATTTGTAGTCAAATTTGTTAATGTTTTCAGTTTGTTACTGCATTACCAACTGTTTAGAATCTGTAAAGAAATTAGGGAAAACATTTTGATTAATAAAGAGTAATCTTAAAAAGTTTAATAGTTAATTTAAAAAATGAAACTTAATGTTAATTTTTAACACTTTTAGGTTAGCATCATTGTTTTTAAAGCGAAAATTTTGTAATTATTACGATTTCTTTGTTGATATATGTATTTGTGGTGAATACAAAACTTGTAAGTTGGCAGCAGTGTTTTAAACCCAACATAAGCAAATGAGCCACAATTTTTAAAGAAAATGAAAAAGAGAGCGAGAGAGTGTGTGGTAGGAAAAGGAAGTATGTGTGGTGTATTTGAAAGCTTAGTGTTGGCAGCACTGTCTTGCAATCTACATAAATTATAAGCCGCCATTTTATTTGTTTACATGAAAACTTTAACAGTTTTAAGTTGACATTATTGTTTTTACAATGAATATTTTATAATTATAACTATTTCTTTGTTGCCAGCACTGTTTTAAACCCACAATGTTTAAAGAAAAAGAAAGAGAGAGCGAGAGAGTGTGTGATAGGAAAAGGAAGTACGTGAGGTGACTTTAAAAGCTTAGAGTTGGCAGCATTGTCTTGCTATCTACACAACTAATTAACCGCCATTTTATGTGTTTAGAGAAAAACTTTAACATTTAAATGAAAAATGCTTCTTTTGATTTATATTTTGATTAAAAATTTTAATTTAGAATCAAAGATTTCAAAAAATTTAAGAAAAATTTAAGTTTACTAAAAAGTCATCGAAATATTTTAAATTAAAATATAGAAAGTGCTTAACAAATTTTAAATGATTTTATTTTTCCTAATTTGTTTTAATAAAAAATTTATTTTTAATTATAAGTCAGAAGCGAAGCTTTTAGTAAAACATTGTTTAAGTTTATGTAGAAGTCATCGAAGATTTTATATATTTAAATTTATTAAAAATGTTTTAGATATTTCTTTTAAATATACTCCTTCATAAGAAATCCTAAATCCTTTTTAAAGTTGAGGTCATTTTATGTTCCTCTAAATTCCTAATATCTTCGGCAAGCAAATCTTTAATAATTCTGCCAGGCTTCCTTTTCAAAAATCTGTGTTTTTTTCTTTCATCAATAAAATTAGAAAATATGAGCAAAATTTCGTAAAACCTAGGATTTTTTTCAAAATTGTTCAAGTATATTTGATACGGATTCCTAGAAAAAGCAGTTCATTTAGCACGTCCGTACGTCTGTTGAAGTAGAGTTCCTGAAACCATCAGATATGTATCTTCGAAAATTAAATCTTCAAGAAGTTTGCCCAATAAAATTAGTCCTTAAATTACAAAGATGTGAACAAAATTCTATAAAATCCATGACTTCGAATACATTTATCTATGTCTGTCGAGAAGTTTTGAATACCGCTTTATAACTTTATCAAGGATCCATAAATGAATTTTTTGAAAAATATCAAATATCATATTCCGGTGAATAATTTTATAATTTGTTTTGTTTTAACTTATCAATTTTAAATAAATTAATAAAAAATTTTTAATATTTTAAAATTTTAAAAAAGTTTTGATTTTCTTAAAATATCACTCAAGTTTAAAATCATTAAATCAATGTTTTCAAGAATTTGCTTTAAACACAATAAGGATTCAAATTTTTTAATTTATTTTTTAATTGTTGATAATTTTTTTTTTTCAAAAATAAGGCAACTTAAAAGGAGACATGATTAAACATGTTTATAAAAAAACACTTATAAATTATTATAAACAGGATTTCCGATTTAAAACATCCTTAATTTTTCTCAAAAAAAAATTTTTTCACTTTTCAAAATTTTACAAGTTTTTTTTTTTGTTTCATTTTTTTAACAAAATAAAATTTTAAAATTATTAAAAATTTATTTACCATTTATTAGAACAGCTTATTTAAATATGTATATTTTTTAATAAATAAAAATTAAATTTTTTATATTAACTGACGGCAGCAGAGTCATAAATTAAACGCAAATTAAATTAGTTTTTCTTTAAAATCACTCACACGCGTATTAATTAAATTGTAATAAAAACACGTCTATTTGTTTTGTTTAAAATGTATTTTTGTTTTGTGTGTGTGTTTTTTTTTATTAATTTTTATTATTAATTATAATAATATTTTGTATAATAAACTTTTTATTACTTAGCGCCACACGTTTGAATTAAACGGGAAAAAAATGTTAATGACGAAATGATTTCAAATTTCAATTTATAACGACGTCAAAATTACGGTTTATTTTTTCTGTTCTGCTTTTTTCACTTTTTTTTAGGGGTAAAAACACTCCGACCGGGTCTGATACTTGTATATGAATGAATTGCTACGAAAATTGTTTAAACAATTTATTTGTGAAGATTTATATGGATTTTAAAGTGGTAGCAAAAACACAAATCGTATCAATGAAAATTACGTTCGAATAAAAAAAAATTATAAAAAAAGACATAGAGAGAGAGAGAGAAGTTAAAACGATCGTTATAGATCGTGTAAATTTCGCATAGATTTGTAAAGTACTCACTCATTCGGACTAAAGATACGCACACACTTAAAGTGTTTTACTCTTATATGATTTTTTTATTTAAGAAAAAGGAATTACAGTTATAAATATATATAAGAAGAGTGTAAATAGAATAATACAGTTATTCATTTGCTATTTAAATACTCTTCTAATAATATCTCTAAATTAAGAGAGTTTTTTTTAAGTTTAAGAGCACTTAACATAACGGCAATTATTACCCAGCAAAAACTAAATTTATATGTAACAGAACATGAGCTAACTAAGCAGTAATATTATAACTGTTTTTTTCTTGAATGTGACAAATTCACGGTTATTCGATTACTTAAGAATAAAGGGCTCAGTTATTAGTTTCTTAAGCCTCAGCTTGAAATTTAATCTCAACTAAACTCAAAACCGGTACATATTTCCTTTCCAATGGGTAAGGACCAACCATTACTAGGTAATATATAATATATGTACTTATTAGCTATTAACAAGAATGACAAAAAGTTTTTGTTGGGTATTAATAATAACAACAAATTTTTAATATAATACTAATGGCAACAAAAAATCAATCTTATACTAACATATAGATGATTTACTACAAGACTAGTACAACTAAAAATGTTGTGCAAAAAATGTTCTACAAAGCCTTAAAATCGGGAAGTTTAGTTCACTAGTATACTTTGAAAAATGTGCCTCTGAAGCTCACCGATACTAATATTTTCTTTCAGTTTCCAGAAGAAATGCTTTGGAAGTGGTGATATTGACAAGTAAGAAAAAGGTCTAGCAGATCAGCCAAAATTTTGAAGTTTAAGAATTGAAGTTTTTACTCTATTATCAGAATGTTTTCAAAATCAACAAGAACTTGAAAATATCAATAAAAACTACTCAGGAATCGATGCAGAAGTGATGACTTTGACCACTTTGCCAATAAAGTTTTAAGACCAAGAATTGGAGGTTAAGATTGCTGTAAAACTCCGCAAGAACTTCCAAGAACAATCTATAAAAACAAGTAAGTAGTTTATAATTCCTAACTTGTTAATGTTAAAATGTGTATAAGTGGTCAGAGTTTTGTGACTAGAGGAAGAACTGATATTGCCGTAGCTCCTCTCTTTAGCTGCGCAGATTAAACAACTAATTGTAGAACGAATAGACCCTGAAATTAACAGAAACTTTGCCAGAATATGGCGATAAAATTCCTTTTCCTCCCACTTGTCTAGATTACGCGGTCAACACTGCCGAATAATCATTATTCAACGGTCACTTCCCGAATAATCATCATTCAACAATCACTTCCCAAATAAGCATCATTCAACAATCGCTTCCCGAATAAGACCTAGTTCACATTGGGAAACTTTTGTTGAGAAACTTTTTATTTTTTGTGTGAGAAAAAGCGATGGTTGATATTTCTTTCTCTCACACACAAAAATCAAAACCATCGTTCAACAATCACCTCCCAAATAATCACCATTCGTCGATCACCTCCCGAATACTCATCGTTTAACGATCACTGCCCAAATAATCATCATTCAACGAACACTTCCCGAATAAGCATCATTCAACGATCGCCTCCCGAATAACCATCGTGTCATCGTACACTTAAGTAGATCATAAGTAGTTTAAGGTTTCAATAATAAAGCTTTGTTCCGAATTACACATCACATTTTAAATATTTGTGTTTTCATTTCAAGGAAGCCGACTTTTGAACTGAGCATTGACAGGTTGAGTCATACCTCAGCTGGAGGAATGTATTACAGTAATGCTTTGTATTTGGGGAAATCATAAGAGTTGTATCTATTCTCTGGAAATCTGACCAGAGCATTACGAGGGAACCTCTACCGAACTCAATGGAAACGTTTGTGCATTGACTATAACATCCGCAAAATGATCTTATGTAATGCAGGCTATAAACCATCAAAACTAAACTTGATCCTTACCTGCATTACATTAGATTACTTTACGGATGAAGTTCTTCAATCATGTTTATAGGGGAGCAAATTTGCGATTACTTTAATGGATCATGTCCCAGCAGTTCGACAAAGAGTCAATGCATACGAAAGAGACAGCAAGAGTTAACCACCTGGATGATAGTAATTCGTATGTTTTAGGTCATTCGTCACGAATGTACCCTTTGTAATCGAGAATGAAGACAGTAGTCACTTTAGTGTCATCTTTGTAAGCGGGAGCGGAGACAGTCGTCTTTTTACTGTCCTCAAGTAACCTAGAGATTATACTCATTAATGTTGTTTTTTTGTACTTCCGAAAGACAGTCGTCACGAGCGGAGGCAATCGTCTCTTTACTGTCTCTTTGTAGGGTGTAGAGTGACGATTGACTACCTCGTAGGACAAGCCCATGTTAAAATGGTCGGTCACCTGGGTAGTCAGGTGGCTAGGAGTCACAACAAGTGGTAGGTTAAGTGGTCAGTTAATCTTTGCAGTAAAGTTGCCAGACTGATAGGAAAAATTCATAGCTAACAATGGCCGACCATGTACACAAAACCCTCCCCCTAACCGTGGAAACTTTCCAAAACTCTCTATGAAAAAAAAAACTATTTAGACTTATATCAGTCTCACAGTAAATGAGTGATATAGTAGTGCAAGTTGTATGCTTTCAGTTTTTATAAGAATTGCATCATTCTTAGTGCCGCTCAGTTGGACGGCCACAAGACACAATTTATGCGTGTCTTTGCATAAAATTAAACTAAACGAAATGAAATGCAACGAATAAAATTACTAAAAATTCTTTAGTAAATTTTAAATGATTTTTTGATTTTGATTAGTTTCTTTTTTTGTGTGGTCTGTACTTTTTGTTGCTACTAAAAGTTAGACACGTTTTTAACCCAATTTTATTTTTATCTAACACTAATTCATTTGTTCGTTCAACAAATGCGCATTTATTTTCAAATTAATTTTTATCAATTTTTGTTATAAAATTAATTCTTATAAAAATTCGTTTATTTTTTTTTTGGCGCTTAGAAAAATATATAACAATGTATTTTAACAAATTGCTAATCAATGACTTTAAAAAAATAATATATAATTTAAAATTATATTGGCAAATCTTTCGGTGCAATGCTCTGTATTTGTAATTGACTTTTGACTTTTAGAATGTTTGATTACTGATAATAATTTTTAAATCAATGAAAATTTTGTCACCTAAAATAAAAAAAACACAATCTGTTAATAACATTTTTCAGGCATTTTTCATAGCTTGAAACAACAAGAACAACAATTAGTTTTTTTACCCACTATGAGTTTTAACTTTGAAAATCAAAGATTATTTCCATCAATTATGCACAAATAGGTTATCATGTCAATGAAAAGTATAATAATACACTGTTGCACAGTGGCCCTTCTAATTTGAACGCAAAAGGTCTTTGGAAAATGTTTATAATTAAAAACGTGTTAAATTACAAAACGTGTATATAGTTTTATCAGACATAATTACGTTTAATTAACTTATTTATTGTTTATTTTAGCACGTTTTAATTGTCTCCTGCGAAATTACTATCACCTGTTGTGTAATCATGTGTCTTTTATTATCCATGTATAAGATAGATGTCATATAGAAGCTTATGACTGTATAAGTACAACTTACAATTTTAGGTGTGTAACTCGGCTTTGACAAACAGTGTGCCCAGACTGTAGACTAATATTTGACTACAGTCTTTAGTTAACACTAAGAGCGGATTTCTTACTCCTCAGTTAAACTAGGCTTAACTTGCTGTTAGATTAAACTCGGAACAACGGACGGCGGACTTTAACCGATGATTGTGTTTTTCAGTTTTAGATTTAAGCTCAATTAACTTTGTTAGTATTGTCAAGTTTTCACTCAAAAACATAAACAATGAACAGCTGTTTTTTTGCAAACAATACTTTTGTAAAATGGAAAATTTTGGAAAAATGTTAAATAAACATTTAAAACAATAATTAATAAAACAAAACAAATCAGAAAATTGCAATTTACTTAAAATATTTAGTTTTTGTTCTTCCGAAATTATTGTTTCATTGTTTTTGTTAATTGTGTTTTCTCACTTATAACTTGAGTTTAATTGGCCAATTACACTCAGTTAAACTAAGATAATAAGTACCTTTACTGATAACTGAAAAACACGAAACATATATTAAACCAGGTTTAACCAAAGAATAAAGATTATCTTTATCAGAAAAACTCGCCCTAAGTAAGGTATATATTTCATCCTATAGTTTAGATTAGATTATAGTTCAGACTATAGTTTAGACTAGTTTAATCTATAGTTAAGACCACAGCTTTAAAACTATGGTTTATACTATACACTGGTATACTGTATGGACAGGTTTACTGTTCAGATTATAGACTGGTCAATAAATTAGACTATAGACTGGAATATAGTTTAGACTATAGACTAGACTATAGTTCAGACTATATACTAGACTATAGACTGGTCTAAAATTCAGACTATATACTACTAAAAAAGTTCAGACAATAGGCCACTCTATACTTTAGACTATAGACTGGTTAATATTTCAGACCTGTTTCATTAGTCTACAGTTCAGACTGTATATACCGGGTAATAGTTCTGGCTATGGACTGGTCTATAGTTCAGACTAAAAAGGGACTTTATTTTAGACTATAGAATATAATTTACTGTAGCTCAGAGCATAGACTGTTCAATAGTACAAGTTATAGATGAGTCTATAGTTCAGACTATAGATTGGAACACTATTTAACTATCTATTTTTTTAGAATTTAGACTAGTCTATTGACTTGAAATATGGATCTATAGACTAATTTAAAGTTTAGATGCTAAACTAAAGACTGCTCAGTAGTTCAGACTATAGGTTATAGTACACACTGTAGACCGAACTGCTTAATAGTTCAGAATACAGACTATTGACTGGACAATAGTTTAAGTATGGATTGGTCAATAATTCAGAATATAGACTGGTTTATAGGTCTATAGACTTAAATAAAGATCTATAGACTAGTGTAATGTTTAGACAATAGACTATAGAAAGCTCAGTAGTTCCGTCTATAGACTGGTGAATAGTAAATAGTATAGACTTTTCAATCGTAGTGACCGATAGAATGGTCAAAAGAAATTGCAACAGTCTATAGAAAGATCAATATCATCAATGTGAAATCTGTGAAAGTTTTTATATATTTTAAATAGATTAAGCCTATAGTTTAAGACAAATCGAAACATCTGTTAAAGGCGCCACTTCTTTTTTCCAATTTCATAGTGGAAATTATAAATATGTATTACAATTATTATCTAATATTAGAATGCATAAACAGACACGTTTTAACTATATAAATCTACCTACATGTATATATTTTGAAAAAGAAACTCATAACTTTTGCATTATATTTTTTTACATAAAAGAAATGTTAATTTGTAATTTAAATATGCACAAGAATTTTATAGGATTTCCGAACATTATAAATTTGCTATTTAATGGAGATTTTATGTACAATTATGGATGTTTACCAACCAACTAACATTCTTGAATGACGGTAGGTACATACTTACCTTCATTGTAATATGTATTTTAAACAATTACTTGGTAAATATTCGTCTCAAAGGGTTATAAGTTTGGGAAAAAGAATCAGATTGGATGTACCATGGCAGAATTCAACAGGTGTCTGAATCACTACATCAATATCAAAACAACATGTAAATATTTTGTTTTTGCGCTAGAATCAATATTGAATGTAAACAATTAACAATAACAACTTTTGACAGAAGCATACAAATAGAAATAATGTAATGAACAGCCTTATCGTTTGCAGTTTTTTACCAAGCGTGGTAATATAGTTTAATACTTTGTTGGCATGGTATGATAATATAGTTTAATACTCTGTTTGTCTAACAACTACAAAGTACCTAGTTACTAGGGTTCTATAAAACGACTTTCGAATAATCGAACAATCGACTTTTTTTGTTCCAAAAAAGTCGATAACTCGACTATCGTCTATGAAAAAAGACGAAAAGTCGACTGTGTAAATAAAAGTCGAAAAAAGTCGAAAGAAGTAGAAAAAAATCGGAAAAAGTCGAAAATAGTCGGAAAAAGTCGAAAATAGTCGAAAAAAGTCGAAAAAAAGTTGAAAAAATCGAAAAAAGTCCAAAAGTCGGAAAAAGTAAAAAATAGTCGGAAAAAGTCGAAAAGTCGAAAATAGTCGAAAAAAGTCGGAAAAAGTTGAAAAAAGTCGAAAAAAGTCGGAAAAAGTTGAAAAAAGTCGAAAAAAATCGGAAAAAGTCGAAAAAAATCGGAAAAAGTCGAAAATAGTCGGAAAAAGTCGAAAAGTCGGAACAAGTCAAAACTAGTCGAAAAAAGTCGAAAAAAAAGTGGGAAATAGTCGAAAAAAGTCGACTATTTATAAATATTTAAAGTCGAAAAATCGACTTTTAATTAAATGAAAAAAGTCGACTTTTAACTAAATGAAAAAAGTCGACTTTTAACTAAATGAAAAAAGTCGACTTTTCATAAAATGCAAAAAGTCGAAAAGTCGACTTTTCGTTTCAACTATAGAACCCTACTAGTTACTCTACTAGTTGCTGCTAAATAATCATAGTTTTTTTTTTTAAACCATTTGAAGATTTAATCAAATGGAAACCCTAAAATAAACATACGACATTATCATAAATATTTTTATGATTAAAAAAAACCATGTTAAATAAGTGACTTCAATTTATATAGAATATACATATATAATTATTAAAATTCTAATAAATTCTTGAGCGAACTATTTGAATACAATATAGATTTTACGAATTCTAAAATCAGATTATAACTTTTTCTTTTTTAAATTCATTAATCAAATTCTATATTTCCTGTATTAATTTGTAATTGCAATTACAAATTGATTAACATAATTGCAATCAAAATTATCACAAAAACGTCAATATTTTTAACATGACATGATGATAAGTTTTGAACAGAAACTAAAAAAAACTATATTAAACGTAAGCGAAAGCGTTCTTTTTTTTTGTATTTAACTTCTATGTCATTGAAACTAGTGGAATAAATTGAATTTTGCTTGTAATAATTCTGAAATACATGATTTAAATTATGTGATTATATTGAAATTATTACAACAGTGAGATTTTTTTTAAGTTCACATTGAATAATTTTATAATTATTGTAATGATATACTACATATTAAGTCGTATTTAGATTATAATTTAAATACAATTTATAAAATAAGAAAGAATATCAGATAAGTATGATGAAATTCAAATCAATTATTGATTCAAAATATATAGATCAAATGATTTAAATAAAATTAATTTATCAAGTCATAGTTTAACAGATGATGTATAATTTTGAAGATGGCAAAGCAGGTGGACTATTTGTGCTAGTTGTGTCAGTCTGATCAAAGATCAAAGGTTCGATTTCTTTTAAAGACTCTCTCTTTGCGCACTACGCTTTTAAAGCGTAAATTTTTGGTTTTATTTTTAAAAAACTTCGCGTTTTTCTACAACTTTTATTTAATTTTTCATCATTAAACTCATTTTAGTTTATTCAAATTGCTAAATACGCATTAAATAAAGAATATAAAATGTCAAAATCAGCTGATATGTTTGTGCGCCGATTGTGACGCTTATAAAAGCAGAAAGTAGATCTATTTTAAACATTCTACCAAGATATATTAATTATAAGGTAGTGTTATCAGAACAGCTGATCGTTTTTTGCTACTATGTTCATTCTTCGCCGTGGTGTAGAATTAATGTCAAACTTTGTTTACATTTTGTAAATGTCAAACTTTGTTTTCATTTTGTTAATGTCAAATTTGTGATTAAAGTGAAATTGTGTGATTAAAGACAAAATTTATGCTGTTAAATTCGTTTATGTTTTAAAACCAATAATAATACTAGACGAAATTAGTTTTATTTTTAAAAACATCAAATTAAATTACAAACAGATTAAAATTTATAAACATTTTTTGTTTAACAAAAATTGGCTTTGATTTATTTGTCAGCTGTTTTTGACATTTTTTCCTGACAGCCAATTCGTCTTCAAGTGCAGGCACAATGTCAAACTACATATAAAAAAATATAACCAATTCGCTCGGTATTCTGAATTCGCCGATGACTCTACCTTATAAAATTAATATACCTTGCATTCTACGCGTCAAGGCATTCTAGGCTTTTGATTGTTACTTTCAAGGTATATTAATTTTATAAGGTAGAGTCATCGGCGAATTCAGAATACCGAGCGAATTGGTTATATTTTTTATATGTAGTTTGACATTGTGCCTGCACTTGAAGACGAATTGGCTGTCAGGGAAAAATGTCAAAAACAGCTGACAAATAAATCAAAGCGAATTTTTGTTAAACAAAAAATGTTTATAAATTTTAATCTGTTTGTAATTTAATTTGATGTTTTTAAAAATAAAACTAATTTCGTCTAGTATTATTATTGGTTTTAAAACATAAACGAATTTAACAGCATAAATTTTGTCTTTAATCACACAATTTCACTTTAATCACAAATTTGACATTAACAAAATGAAAACAAAGTTTGACATTTACAAAATGTAAACAAAGTTTGACATTAATTCTACACCACGGCGAAAAATGAACATAGTAGCAAAAAACGATCAGCTGTTCTGATAACACTACCTTATAATTAATATATCTTGGTTACTTTCAGCATTTAAATACATTAATTCTACTTTGTGCCGGTCCACACTAGGAAACTTTCGTAGAAAACTTTTTCTTAATTCTCTTTTAAAGTTTCCAAAATCTCCACACATAGAAACTTTTATTTCAAAAACAACGTATTAATTGCATTGATTTGTTGTTGTACGAATGAGAAGAATAAGAAAACAAGTAAGGGAAACGAGTACGAGAAACTCCGTACCGTGAGAGAGATGAATGATATTCCTTCTCTTTCTCTCTCATGCAAAATCAAAAGTTTCCTATTATGGAACGGCAGTTTTTTGAGAGATACATAGAATGCGAGAAAGCGGGGAACGAGTGTTGTGGATCTCCAGCTTAACGGCCATATAATCATCATAAACCTGTTTATTTTCTAGGATTTTATCTAATATTTTAATGTCAATATTAAGTAGAGTTTTGAAAGAACCTTTAAAACCTCTTTCTTCTAAACTAAAATATAGACATTTTCCTTTCCTTTCTAATTAACAAAGAATTATGCTATAATTAATTAAGAATTAATATAATATTACAAAATTAAATGCGTATCATTTAATTTTAGCTCTTTGGCAAAGGTTCATTATTTTGGCGCCGTTAGAATACTGCTTTAGTTGCCAGATGTTTAAGGTGCCAAAAAGAAAAGAAAATGCTAAACGTCTGTATTACCATATAGTTAATGAATGATGAATCATATGATTAAATTTAAGCAAGAGTATCAATTATTTCTTTTATGTTAATAAATTTTAAAAGAATTTACATTCTAGCAATAAGTGATTGTATTAAGTAAACGGAAATAAAACATTTTTATTATAAAAGAAATCTCTTTTTTTGAAAACTAAAATGTTAAAACCTCTCTTCTAAAACCATAACTTCGTAGTAGTGATTATTATACCCTACGTAATAAATACTCTTATATGCAAGTGTTATCAATACATTTTTCTTTTTTATTTGCTAAAATTTGCTAGACTTGCAAATGTGATAATATAGCAATTAATTTACAATTTGCTAATTACAGCATATGTAAGCAAATTTTATGCAATATATTATCATTTTCTAATACGATTTATTATTACTTTTTAAATATGCACGTTTTTATATTTGATTTAATTAATTTTGTGCATTTTGATTAATTTGTTTTAAAATTATCAATAGAAAGTGAGTTGCATATAATGGTAACATTTTAAATGAAAAAAAAGTTAACCCATAAAGGGAATGTTATTGGGGAATAATACCACAATTTGAAGATGTAATAAATATTTATCTTTAGCAGTTTTAGTATTATTATGGTATTTTGAAATATTTTAATTTCTAACGATTTCTTTAACATTTGACAAGTTTTAAATTTCAAATCTTTCAGATTTACAGAAACGGTGAAACAGAAACCTATTGAAATAAAACAGTATATTTGGTTAGAAACAAACCCACGAAGAAGTCTACCAGAGTAACCTCTAGCAAATGTAATTCCTTCCCTTGATAGTAAAAAAGGTCCTTTACAATATGATATTGATCCTACTTTTATTTGTATTATTCTAAATTTCAAGCTCATTTCCTGTTCAGTTCTTGTTTAGTTTTAGTTTAGTTCTAGTTTAGTTATAGTTTAGTTGTATTTCAGTTCTAGCTCTAGTTCAGTTCTATATTAGTTCTAGTTCAGTTTTAGTCCAGTTCTGGGTTATTATTGATTTAGTTCTAGTTCTAGTTATGGTTCAGTTCTAGTTCAGTTCTATTTCCTTTCTAGTTCAGTCCTAGTTTAGTTCTAATTCAGTTCTAGTTCAGTTCTAGTTCTATTTGAATTCTTGTTCAGTTTTATTCCAGTTCTCTTTCACTTCTATTTCAGTTCAAGTTCAGTTCTAATTCAGTTCTAGTTTAGTTCTAGTTCAGTTCTTGTTCAGTTCTAGTTTAGTTCTAGTTCAGTTCTAATTCAGTTCTAGTTTAGTTCTAGTTCAGTTCTAGTTCAGTTCTAGTTCAGTTCTAGTTCAGTTCTAGTTCAGTTCTAGTTCAGTTCTAGTTCAGTTCTAGTTCAGTTCTAGTTCAGTTCTAGTTCAGTTCTAGTTCAGTTCTAGTTCAGTTCTAGTTCAGTTCTAGTTCAGTTCTAGTTCAGTTCTAGTTCAGTTCTAGTTCACTTCTAGTTCAGTTTTAGTTCAGTTCTAGTTCAGTTCTAGTTCAGTTCTAGTTCAGTTCTAGTACAGTTCTAGTTCATTTCTAGTTCAGTACTAGTTCAGTTCTAGTTCAGTTCTAGTTCTAGTTCAGTTTTAGTTCAGTTCTAGTTCAGTTTTAGTTCAGTTCTTGTTCAGTTCTAGTTCAGTTCTAGTTCAGTTCTAGTTCAGTTCTAGATCAGTTCTAGTTCAGTTCTAGTTCAATTCTAGTTCAGTTCTAGTTCAATTCTAGTCAGGTTCTTGCATAGTTCTAGTTTATTTCTAGTTCAGTTCTAGTTTGGTTTTAGTTCAGTTCCAGTTAAGTCCTAGTTCAGTTCTAATTTAGTTATTCAGTTCAGTTCTAATTCAATATTGATCAATTTCAATGAAGTTAGGAATAGTCTCTATTCTCAATAATCTATATATCATTTAAATTCTCAATAGTTATATTGAATTAAAGGATATATCATTCTATATATTTCGGATATTTGGCCTTGTTAATGTTCACAATAAATCTATGGAATCCGGGGAGCTCAAAAAGAGAATAGTGGTCAAAATCGGACTATTTATACGAATTAGCTGTTTTCTTTTTCAAAAAGCAAAGCAATTTATGTTAAATACATCTGTTGCTATATTAACTCGTCTTAGAATTAATTAAATTATTAATTAAATATTGTTTAAGTATTAGAAAGATTGCACAAACTGCGAGAAAACTCTTGATTATCATAAGTCATTGTGAATACTATTGTGAATGGATAAAAAATCTTTGGTTAAATCTTATTTCAATTAAAGTTTTCATTAAAGCAATAAAAAAAAACAATTCTGGGAAAATTTTTAAAGTATGTCAATTAAAGGCAAAAAGAAAATTAATGTTGTTTACATTTCGAAAACAAACAAAAAATAAACAGAGTTGTAATCTAGGCCTTGGGCGCATTTTGGCATGTATTCTTGATTACGCTAGAATTGACCAGTGAACCATTTAGTGACCTTCATTCATGCCAATGTTTTTGTGTTGAGAAACACCTTTTTTTTGTCAAAAAAAAAAAATCATATATTTTTTCCAATTCTTGCAGTTATTTCTTCATAAATCGTACATTCAACTTGAAGAGATGGCATGAAAACAATAACAAGACTTATTATAATTAATAATTTGCTGTGTGTTCTTTTTTTTACTGTTGATAAGTCAAAGATTGAACATTTTTTTTTTTCATATAATTTATTAATTTCTGTGTTTTTTTTCTTTAACATTTTTTTTTTGCTAATTAAAAAAAATTATCAGCCCAATAGAGTCCAATGGTCCACCCACAAGATCAACAGGGAAAAACAGTGATGATAACATTGATTTCTTGCAACTCAATAACTACGTGATCGTTTTCAATAATTGTTTTTAAAAGTGAAAATATAATTAATAAAGAGATTTTTTAAATGATGCTTTAATATTGTTTAAACTTTGGACTTGAAATGTAATGAGAATACTATAATTGCGTAAGATTTACGAAAAAACAACATAAAAGATCGGAGTCATATGATGGTTAACAAATGGCACGCTTTACATGCGTGACATTTTCAAATTGATATTGAGGTTAAAATTATGTTATCAATAAAATTTTAAGAAATTTTAAAACTAAAATTTAAACTTACCTTAATTAAAGAAAACAGTTGTTTAATTGTTATTAATTAAATTTAATTTAATTTCCTTTAATAGGCACCACATGATTTGATATTGTTTAACTTTTTATTTATTTTTTATTTTTTTAATTTTCCTAGTTTTATTATTATTTTATTATATTTTCTGTATTTTTTTTTTATTTTTTTATATTCTGATAAATCCCGCACTTTGATAATTTTTTTTTCAAAATTATTTTGATTTGTTTTTTTTTTAATTAATTTTTTTTTATTTAGTTCAGTTCACTTTATTTTTAACGTCCAAACTTAAAGATTGTTGAATATTGAATAAATAATTATTTGAAATTCACATACGTTGATGACTTTGACGATGATGATAATGACGTTTCCCTTGCTGGTGATGATGATGAGTAATAAATAATACAAAGTATTTATACTTATGCTGGCCGACTTGTTTTTTGAACCTTTTTAGAAAATTGCACATAATTTCTCTTATCTCGTGACTGTAAAGAGAAAACGCATAACGTTTCGTGTGTCGCTCTCTTAATGGTTAGTAGTTTGTATGATAAGGATTTATATTAGTTGTGTATATGAAAATATTGTCAAAGTCATTGTAGTTAAAATGAAAATGATTATAGTTTAATTTAAAAAGAAATATTTATATTATTGACAAACTTTAATCGGTTGAATATTGCTTGAAAATATGTTCTCGCTCTCTCTCCCTCTCTTAAATTTATAAATTTTTGTATGTAGTTTTATAGATAAGAATTATTATAACTTCTGATTGGTAAAATCGTTCGTGGAAATCGATTGGATTGACCAATCTGATGAAGCTGCTTAAAAGTGAAGAAACAAACACTTTATATACTTTCAAAAGACACCGAAGATGATTATAATCTGTATTATTTATTAATATAAAATTATATATGTTATATCTTGATATCTAGGATCCCAATAGACCCTAGTAGAGAAAACACACTTGTTACTCCTAAGTGAAGTAGTAACCTTTCTCCGAAGTGAAAATTTAAGTACAAGGAATCTATTGAGCCATGCTGGTAGGATCACCTATGTAAGATGATTTGTAGAACGATTGCCATACTAATAACTATCGGTCCGATCTGGCAGACGTCTGTTTAGATTCCCATATTTACTTTTGATATCATTAAGTCCGACTTAATATTCCATTTGAATCCATATAATTCCAAAAAACTCGGAAGTTCATGAATCACCTAATCCATAATTATTGGCTTGATTATCTGTTTGTTCCGAATGGAACACGGCAGTTTATAGTCCAGGCAGAATAACAGTCCTGTCCATGTTTCCAGTTTCATAACATTACCCGATTACTATTCAATTTCCATCTGATAACAGACTATTTATACCGATGAATTTGGAAATTAAAATGGGATAGGAGGGGACATCTTCATTAAAGAGTTTGGGATTCGTATCTCCATTGATTAAGGTATTCTGCAGGCTGATATGTCAGGTTTTAAAATGGTTGAGTTAGGTACTCTCGAACAACTAACAGTTATACCCGATAGCCAGTCTGCCATTAAATCTTTAACTGGTATATTTTCCACATCAAAAATAGTTTACAAATGTCGATAACTAGGATAATATTAATGCTGAACGATACTAAAGGAACTCATATAGATCAATTCTATGGTGATTCCATTCTTATCATCTAGACTAAATACTATTTTTTAGGTTCTATACTAGATCTTCGTAGATTTCAATTAAGCTATCTGTTATTAGTCATTAGTAGTCATTAACGATTTGACAACCATGCAAGATCTTTCATATAATGATTTCTGCAAAAACTGTATTCCGTCAAATCCTGATCTAGAAACTGCACCTCAGACACTGAGAAGGCCACTATTTTCTAATCTTTCTAATGTTCGGCCTGAGCGACTAAATTACATTCTTAGATTTTTATAATTTGTAAATTTATGGCAATTATTATGCCTGAAAACCTGACTTAATATAAAATCTCACAAGAAATCTTCTATATTGATTACGAGAAGCTATGAAGTCGTTATTTTGTTTAAAAAGACAATATAAAGTAATGAATTTTCAAAAACTCAAAATTATAAACAATTACATATCATTTAACCAAAAATATTTGATCCTAAAGGTAGAAATACATATCTTGGATTCATTAACAGTATTCATCTGATTTAAGGAACATCGCTTGGTTTTTTAAAATGAGGTCCATTGTATTCTACAACGGAAACTTTTTGATCATTCATAATCTTACTTAGAATCTTCAGATCTGAGGTACTTTCGATTGGTGTTTGAATTACTCTTCCGAAGACTTGCCTTCGACTTTCTATTCTAACCGTATGTGGTTATTACTTACAATCCTAAGGACGGCCTATATTTACTCTAGTTTGATGACTTATTCTGTACGTAGACCAGGGGAACTAATTCCAAAATAATGTTTATCTGCTTCAGGAACTAAGCAGATTGCTCATTTGGTATAGGTTTGACCCGATATTATCCAGCATTGTTTCGCTAAGGGGTGGAGACCGATTACAATCGATGACAGTACGAATATTGTTTAAGAATTTGTCTGTACAGTAACTTCCTCCCTCGACCATTACCGTTTATGCTATTCTTTAAATGTGAGGATCACTAATCAACTTTGTATTCGGGTTTAATGGTGAATTTTCATTAGTGTTCTCTGGGGTTTCCTGGTGAATTTTCAATAATCCCAGTAAAATATTTTCAAATTTTGGTAATGAGTATTGTAGGAAATGTAGTTATTTCGTACATTACTTGGCAATGAGTTCTCGTTATCAATAAAATAAATTATTTTTTTTTAATGAATTTGTAGTCAATTGTCTTAGGATTTAGTTAGTGTTTCAAACCGTAGTCGATTTTGGAAGTTTTTTTATGACATACAAGGTTACAACAATACAACATCGATTGTGAATTGGACAAATATGTTATGTTATAGAATGCTGTAGCGACTTACCCAGGTGACTCTAACTTTTTAACTTTTAATACTAACCCGGTGATTAGAGGTTTTACCAATAACTCTAGTCTGCTAGAGGTATAAAATGACACTTTGGGCTAACATTAATTGTACGTTGGGCATAAGGCCTATCTGGTCCTATAGAAGTCACTTGGCTATTGCCGAGGTCTATTCCTAGGGGGCTGGAGGGATGCGTGTAAATGAGTTGGAAGAAAAATAGGACATCAAACTGTTTGGGTCTCTATAGACTAAGTAACTGATATAAAAACGTGTTATTTCACGAAAAGAATATGGTAATTAGGAAAAGGTATATGAAACCTTAAAAAACGATACGATAATGTTAAAAGAGGAGTAGGTATCATAATCTTGGAAAGTGCTAAAAACATTGGAAAGTTAAAGCAACTTAATGTTATTGAAAGAATTCTTCAGCTAGAGGTAAGTATCAAATGACTCTTTGGGCTTACATTAATTGTACGTTGGACATAAGGCCTATCTGGTTTTACAGAAGTCACTTGGCTATTGCCGAGGTCCATTCCTAGAGGTTGTGATTGCGGAGACTAAATTTTGGACTGGAGGGATGCGTGTAAATGAGTTGGAAGAAAAATAGGACATCAAACTGTTTGGGTCTCCATGAAACCTTAAGAAACGATACGATAATGTTAAAAAAAGGAGTAGGTATCATAATCTTGGAAACTTAGAACACAAACAAAACTTTTAGATCGTGTGATGAAACACTGTAATATTACTCGATATTACTAAACCTAACTTAAGTAATACTTGCATATATATGTATATTACTATATTAATCACAGATTCCAGCTTGAGATGCCTGCAAATAGAAAGAGTAACGAATTTTTAGAAATTCCTACAATTCCCATAAAAATTAAAAAAATTAATTTGTCTACATTAAGAGAACTTTAAGGTGCAGCTCTTCCACGTCAATTTGATTACATTTGACGCAAATAAGAGTTGCGCCCCTATATATTGTGAAATTCTCTTTAAAAAGATCATAAAATTCTGTTCAATGTTTATGCGTATATATAAAAATATTTGTATTATTCATTCGTATCATTTCAATATAATTAGTATTTTATGGCCCATGTTGTTTATGTTGTACATCTGTATGTACATATGTTTATATTTCAAAGTCCACAAAAATATTTCAATTTTAATAAAGTAAAAATTGTTCACAGAAAACATTCGTAATCTTATCAGGCTCCTTTCACATACAAACAAATATGCGTGCGCGGCAGCCCATTCGATTTTATATGAAGATAAGTTTACGAGTTATATATATTTTTTTTGGAAATTAATTGTAGTTTTATTTCGCCGACTTTAAACTTTTTTGAATTCCACAAATTTAAATAAGAGAATCGAATAAGAATGTGAATGTATTTTGAAAAAAAACAACAAACGAATGCATTTCATACCCTCGAAGAGGTACATTTACGAAAAGTTATTTATTAGTAAAATGTTATTGACCTAGAGTAACTAAATGTATGTTACTCCATATCAATTTTTGATTCCGGTGACTTTGTTTCAAAAGCGATGAACTTGAATATAAAATGAGATAAAAATGGTCAATGGTTGTTTTGAATTTATGAGGAATTTCCATTTATTTTACTCGAAACTGCAATGTAGGTCAATGTATATCAATGGAAATCGTGTTGCTATAACTTAGGTATAGACTAGACTATAGACTAGACTATAGACTAGACTATAGACTAGACTATAGACTAGACTATAGACTATAGACTAGACTATAATCTAGTCTATAGTCTAGTCTATAGTCTAGTCTATAGTCTAGTCTATAGTCTAGTCTATAGTCTAGTCTATAGTCTGGTCTATAGTCTAGTCTATAGTCTAGTCTATAGTCTAGTCTATAGTCTAGTCTATAGTCCAGTCTAATGTCTAGTCTATAGCCTAGTCTATAGTCTAGTCTATAGTCTTGTCTATAGTCTAGTCTGTGGCAACCCACAAGTCCTACTTATAAATGCATAATTGCATGTGCATACCAAAATCATCATCGTTGCTCATGTAAATGACACGCATACATACATAGTATATACATTTGGTTCGACCACATTCTTTTCATAGTCATCACCACATGCACATCAAAACTCATAATTTATTCTTAAACCTAAGTTAAGTTAATTTTAAATATTGAATAAATGAACATTTAATTAAATTGGGAACGTTTTTCATTAAAAAATGAAAACCCCAAAAGTCTATAGTCTAGTCTATAGTCTAGTCAATAGTCTAGTCTATAGTCTAGTCTTGTCTATATTCTAGTCTATAGTCTAGTCTATAGTCTAGTCTATAGTCTAGTCTAAAGCCTAGTCTATAGTCTAGTCTATAGTCTAGTCTATAGTCTAGTCTACAGTCCAGTCTTTTAAAAAGCTTCATCAACTGTAAAGAGATTAATTGGTTGAATTTAACTCACGATTTTAAGAACAACTCATTTAAAAGTCGATATCGAAGTCATGTTTTAAAGTGTTATCGAAAACCCTATAACATTAAGTATTCGTCGTTACAAATTTCTAGATACTTTATCCACTTAGATTATAAATACTTCTTATAGTGCTTAAAATATCACTTAAAATATGCCCCAAAAATTTAAAAACAAAACAACCTTTGATGCAAGTACTATCGCTAAGAAACTCTATATAGATTCTACACACAACATTTTAATTCTATTTCGCTTATTTATTTTTTTTAATTAATTATTCAAGTATACGCACAATACTATTTTTATGGTGACTGCTTGCCACTATATGTTGCAAATCTTACGCGTGCTGAACGCATTTTTTTAATTTTTTTTTATAAAAAATTGAATACATATGAATTTATTCATTCAGTAATATAGGCCGGCAGTAATAGATAACAGGGAACGAATGAAATGTGTACATAATCTGAAATTAATATGAAAGAAACAATTAGTATGTTACTAATAGTAACTATTAACAAGATGTCGGACATTTTCAAATATTTATATTATAAATAATAAAGTATTTGTGTAGCAAGCGATCTACTTACCGATCACTGCTCTGATGTAATATATTGCAAAGAAGCTGCTGACGTTGCTTTGGATACAAAGTCTAAAGTCTATCGGAAAATGTATCATGCATATCATGAATGGGTGCGTAATTGAATTGTGTTGTTGTTTTGTTTAAAGAATTTTTAAATAGAGTGTATTCTGCTGGGATTTGTAGTGATATCTTGAAAAAGATTTTATTTAACACAGTGGCATAGTAAAGATAAAATATAGGTTATATTTTAATTATAAGAATTTAAATAATGAGCAAAAGTTAATAACAACGTGTAGTTATGGAAAAACTAGACCAGGGATTTAAAATTTTATTTTGAAATAGTACTAACTTATAACAAAAATAGTACTAGTTGGTACTAGAATATAGACTAGGCTATAGGCTTGACTATAGACTAGACTTGAGACAAGACTATAGACTAGACTAGACTATAGACTAGGCAATAGATTAGACTATAGACTAGATATAGATATATAGACTTTAGACTATACGATAGGCTAGACTACAGACTAGACTATAGTCTACACTATACTAGCTTATAGACTAGACTATAGATTGCATTATTGACTATAATTTTAACCAGAATCTATACTAGACTGTAGAGAATATAATATAGAATTGACTACAGACTATAGACTAGACTATAGACTAGGCTATAGACTAGACTATAGACTAGATTATAGACTAGACTATGGACTAGACTATAGACTAGACTATAGACTAGACTATAGACTAGACTATAGACTAGACTATAGACTAGACTATAGACTAGACTATAGACTAGACTATAGACTAGACTATAGACTAGACTATAGACTAGACTATAGACTAGACTATAGACTAGACTATAGACTAGACTATAGAATAGACTATAGACTAGACTATAGACTAGACTATAGACTATATTATAGACTAGACTGTAGACTAGGCTATAGACTAGACTATAGACTAGACTATAGACTAGACTATAGACTAGACTATAGACTAGGCTATAGACTAGACTATAGACTAAGCTATAGACTAGACTATAGACTAGACTAGACTATAGACTAGACTATAGACTAGACTATAGACTAGACTATAGATTAGACTATGGACTACATTATAGACTACACTACATACTTAACTGTAGACTAGGCTATAGCGTAGACTGTAGAATATAGTACGGACTTTACTATAAACCGATTCCTAAATAAAATTATTTTTTAATGTGTATCTAAATAAAAGCACATTTTTAATTATAATCACATTTCTTACTCGACGTCCACTTACGTGTCGAAATATCATGTCAGCACTTAATCCGCTATTTATAGGCAACAAGGAAAGTTTTCTAGTCATGTGTGGTCGTCTTAAGTGAAAACACTTTAAGATCAGTATCTTTTAAAAATCTATATTTTTACGCAAAATAAATATTATGTTTTTCATAAACAAAAATAAACATTTTGATTAGAAATAAATAAATATTATTTATTTAGTCACCGAAATCAGCTAGTAGTTACCAACAATAATATGTTATGATCTAGCTACTCATTGTTCACATGATCTTTTCTAAGAATTTTTTTCTTTTTTTTTTTGCAAATAATAAATATTCGGGGAGAATTGTTTGAAGACCCCATCACATTGTACTAATTGTTTTTTTTTTGTATTTTTAAATAGGTTCTAATTAAAATAGAATTTTGATTATCCTGTTTAAAAATAAAATAAATCTAATCTGTCCGAGACAATCGAGGTCACAAACAAGTCTGAAGATAATTATATATGATTTGTTTTTAAACAGGAAATCGAAAGTGTTTAATTAAGAAACATTTGGTAAAATTTCATAATTTTTCAAAATGATTCAGTTTTGTTAAAACATTTTTACTTAGCATTTCAGTTCGGGGTCTCTGAAAGTATATAAATAAGAATTGCACGATGCGAGTATTAGTATATATATTGTGAGATATTAGACCCATTCAAAATGCTTTTTCAGTTTTGGGCCCAAGTATAAACTATTAACTTGCTTTATCAGTTCATTAACTATTATGATCCTTAACTATGTGCTACATCTTTCAAAAACAAAGATTAACTTGAAACACCTGGTATATAATAGATTTGTTTTCTTTTCAACATTGCACTTAAAGGGGGAAATTTCCACTTCTATTTTTCTCCAACTTGTTTTTTTTTTTTTTTTGTTAAATTTTTAATTATGATAGTGCTGCTAAACATATTTCGAGATAAAGGCAAATTATAGTTAGATAAGTTTCAAAGAAATCGTCGTTAGAGTTCTAAATTCGAGATATTGTGTGTGTGTGTGTGTTTTTGTGCAAATAACGAATTTGTACTTAAAGTAGATTAGTGTATAAATTACGTGTTTTCTTTTTTAAATCCTATTTAGAACTTTGGTATTGTGGGTGTTATCAGTGCTAGGAGATTAGGAAATTAAAAAAATCTTTAAAGTTTTTTTGTTTTATTAATACTAAAGTTCAATAATATAGTGGAGAACATGTGTCTGATTGTTTTCCGTTTCAATTTTATATTTTTACAATTTGATTAACTCGGGTTTTTTGGTTTCAATTTCCCATTTATTCATATACACTTAGGGAAATTTAATTCAAAACTAAACTTAATAACTCAAATAATGAATTATTTTAACAAAAAAGAGACTTAAGAGCAGTCACGGTGCAGAATTGTATAGCGGAGAACGTTTCGTTGTCTTCTTCTGATTTCGCTAACGTGTTTGTCTTGGGAATATCTGGTAAGAAGACGTGGAGTTCTGTCTTTAAGGTTTATTCTCAGTTGTCAACTACTCGGGAGACCTGATTCCCTTTGCCTCAGATATTTAGAGAGAAACCAATTTTTTCTTTGGAGTGTTGTGGGGTTAGTCGAACTAATATTTCTTGTAATCAAGATTCAACTGAAGAAACAACACAAAAGTAAACCTCCAATCAGAAAATGCTAAAAAAATTTGGCGATTGGCCCCTAATGTCAGTTATGTTTTGACATATGTGTAGTAATAACATGCGAAATTTACGTTAATTTCTGGCTACACTACTCCAGAACGCCATCCTTAATCACCACTAAGAGGAAGATGATTATTCATCAAAAATAATCATGAGAAATAAGGCCAATTTCCACCTTAGCGGAAACATTTACGCTTCTGGGGCACTGAAAATCCGCGTGTTATCCACGAAGAGTTATTACACTCGCTGGAGAAGTCAGTGGACCTTTTCTTCGAAGACTTCACGGGTCAAATGGTTATTTTAAATTTTGAGCGCTACAGAGCAATTATCAAAGAGTTCTTTTTGCCGCAACTTGATGAATTGGTATTGGAAAACATGTGATTCAAGCATGACGGTGCAGCGGCACATACTGCACGTGCCTTAATCGAAGGATGCATTTCCCGGGGCCTAATCTCCCGTTTTGGCGATTTTCACTGTCCAGCAAGATCGCCTGATTTGACCGCTTCAGACATCTTTTTGTGAAGCCTCACAATCTTGCAGTTCTTAAAGACAATGTCCGTTAAGAATGTGAGGGCCTATCGCTGAAAGTTTTTGTCAAAGTGATGGAAAATGTCATAAAAATGCCATGACAATCAACTGTGGCGGCGGTCATTTAAATGACATCATATTCTCGACTTGATGTAAAAAAAATTAAAAAATCAAATAAAAATAATCCACAAGAAGAATCAAAGTTTTTCATTTTTTAATTACAGCCGAAAAACTTTGGAAGTTTACTTTTGCGCCAATCTGCCCTTCCTCAGCTTACGTGAAAGTAAAGCTGGCAGAAACACATAATACATCACCACCCTTATTTGCCAATTAAATAATACTTAGTTACACACAATCTTATTAACGTCGTCAAGTACAAGAGATCTCTCAATTACTTTAATTTCTTGATATTTACGATATTCGTATTGATGGAGACCATAAAGATGATGAAGATCAAGAACACTGGTCTGATGGGAAACAGAACAGAATTAATATCAAAGTTCAAACGGTCGTGTATAATGAATTGCGAATTCATGTTCTTAGTACATATCTCATGATGTTCGGTATAAAGTTGGTTCTAAATCCTAACACTTATACTACGTCCGTCCTATTTCAACATATGGATCTCTAGTGTTATAGTTGCAACTAACACACAAATATACTTTGTTCCTATCGGCATGTCTATCTTTACCTGCATTTCTCCATACAATTAACACATGTGGTGTTGGAGTAGAAAAACATATGGATGAACATGGGAGGATTTTAGCCTTTCTAATCTTGAACCAACCATCTAACTTTAACCTATAAATGGACTTTGATAAAATGTTAAAAAATTAAAATAGAATCTGTGACCGCCTTCCCAATGAATGTAGCGTTTCCATTCTGATAAAAATGTTTTGTCAAGAGACATATTTGACAATATAAATGCAGATGAGTAAGCGGTACTATACATGGTTGCATCTGAGCAAACACTCTTAAAAAACAAAACCGAGAAAGGATTTATATCTGTTTGCTATGCTGACGATGTTTTAATACTTTTAGAGAAAGGATCCAAATTAGATGACACATTAAAACGATACAAACATTTCGATCGCATGCCAGGCATGGAATATATAGGGAACTTTAAAACACCGATCGCAGGCAGAATGTCATGGTCAAGTGGAACTTTAGAGCAAACTGGGGGACAAACGGATGAATATTTATATTGAAGACCCATAAATATACATATGTTTCCTTATCAATCTAGGCAAAAGTCTGAGCAATAACGGAATGCTTAAATTCGATTAGTATAAATATGGCGGCAACAGGTGTTAACATATTTACCCATAGCAATTAGAAGGCCGATTAGGACGATATCTGGTAATAAAGTTAAATCTATGACCATATTGGTTTATATGCTGACGATGTTATATTACCTTTTAGAGAAAGAATCTATATTACTTGACACATTTAAACGATATACACAAATATTGGACTTTTCCGATCGCTTGTCTGGCATGGAATATATTGGAAACTTCAAGTGAAACTTTAGAGCAAACAGAGGGACAAATGGGGATGAATATATTGAAGACCCAGAAATATAAATATGTTTACCTTATCAATCTAGTCAAAAGTCTAAGCAATAACGGAATGCTTAATTTCGATTAGTGTAAATATGGCGGCAACAGTTGATAATATATTTACCCATAGCAATTAAAACGCCGATTAGGACGGAATCTGGTAATAAAGTTAAATCTAAGACTATATTGGTTTATGCTTTGCATACAAGTTATGGATACAAGGATACTCGGAAGTAGTCGGAAACGAAAGAGGGAATTTACTCACAACAATGGTTGTCAGAAACCAATAATAAAACATCTCTATCCATCGTGTCCACTCACAATAATACAAAAATAGACGTAGATGGATTCAGACGAATATAAAAGATGTGGAGAGAACAATGAAAGTTTGAAATTAGATACAAATATCTTGTGAGTGCTATTATTCCGGATATTACTTCACTCACCAATAATGATTTGAAAACTAATAGGTACTACGTTCAGGAAACTTTCTGAGCATTGGACCGCAGTACCTTCATTCACCAGCAAAAATTTTTAATAAAAGGAAACACATAACAACCCCATAGCGGCCTCGGTGTATTTCTTGAGATTTAAAGTAGTATACATCCTCCTAATCTTCCGAATCAGCATTTTGAGATTTGGTCCTCCTTAAAAAAAAGTAGGAAAATTTGACAAATATAGGTAAGACCAATGTCAATAACATAGAATTATATCGATTTCAAAACAAAAGAAGATAATTTAAATGCAAATAAACTGTGATAATCATAAGTACCTTAATTTATTGAAAAGCGAAAAAATCGTCTTCTGGAAAGAAATATAAGTCCAGTGACTAACTCTTTTCATATATCATTACGCTACCTCCTAGTGTTAATAATATAATTTCGTTATCTGGAACCTAGGTTTGCATACACTTATGGTTAATAGAGTACATGCATATATATATCATGAAAAGAGGGTAATAAATAGGGCAATTAACAAGTATTTTAGAGTTTAATATTCATAAAATCAAATCTGCTAAAATTGTTGTTTATATTGCACCTATTGGTCAAAGTCCAAAAAATATTATGATCGTATAAAGAATACGAGTAAAATCGATTTATTTATAATATTTATCAATATATTCGAAGGAAACCTCAATTTTTTTTTAATTATTAAACGACATGAATATATATAAGCCAATCAAACAAATATGGATGGAAAAATACCTAAAAGGGTAAAGTAGACCAAGTACACAAATTAATAATGATGATTCAGTTAACGAATCAATTAAAAACTTTGCAAAGCAACAACAATTCCGAAAATTTGAAAACAATTGTTAAGCGATTTCTGGCCTAGAAGTGACTTCAAATACATAACAAGTGTGTAGGGAAGGAAATAAAGAGAAATAAATATATAATCTAATCAAAATTGAAAAGAGTTTTAGGCCAATCACTCAATTGTTGGCAATAATCGTTAAATTATCAAAATACTCAAAGATACTACAAATATACGATACACTCGTATAGAGATTTTTTGGAACTACTTACTTCTTGTGTGAAAAAAAATAAAAGAAATAATAAGAAATACGAGTAGGTAGGTACAAACAAGTACGAATTGCTTGTATAGCGATCAAATTTAAGTGTTTTTTTTTTCAAAATTTATTATATAGATTATTATTGAACAGTTTATTGTATATTTTTGAATTATTATTTCATTTCTTTTATGAGTGTTTCGGTTATTGTAGGTGTTTAATTAGTTTCGATAATCCCAATACAAGTCAACATTTTAACCCATTTCGATCAGACAGCAATTACAGTTGTTGACATTTTATTGATAATAAAGATATTGTTGTACTATAAAATTGTTCTAATAAAAAAGTTAATATAATATCCTATAATATACATAACTTTCAAATGACATTTGTTACTTTAAATTATATGTTTATCGTGAATATTACTGAACCTTTAAACCCCTAAACACAAATAAATCACAATTAGTCAAGGTGATCAAATACGACATCAACATTTCCGGTAATATTGTTTATTTGTTTACTAAACCAAAATTTGTTGCTAATCGGTAGGTGGTAGAGTGTTAATCAAGATCCAATTTACCATAATAAATGAGTTTTTTTTTTATAATCAAAATATGTATAATAGATCCCCAAATCTGAATAACTTTGCTTATCACAATATTTTTATACCCACCTTCAAAAAAAAAGAGGGGGGTATATTGATTTTGTCATTCCGTGTGTAACACATTGAAATATTTTCATAGACCCCATAAAGTATATATTCTGAGACCTCGTAAGATTTGTATGTGGGATGTAAATTTCCCCAAATAATCTTTATTGATCAGAAATGTTTGGAATTGTAAATGGGCAAAATCGACAAAGAATTTTTCATCGCCCCAATACAAATGTACCCCCGGAAATATTGTGTAAAAAGCTTCGAATATTCACAAATTCGTTGACTATGAAGCAAATACCACAGACCTCGTAAGATTTGTATGTGGGATGTAAATTTCCCAAAATATTCTTTATTGATCAGATTTGTTTGCTTGGTATTGAAAATGGGCAAAATCGACCAAGGATTTTTCATTGCCCCCATAAAAATGTCCCCCCCCCCCCCGGAATATTGTGTAAAAAACTTCAAACATTTACAAATTCACTGATTATGAGGCAAATCTACAAAATTTCTCATAAGTCAGTTTTTTGACTTCCGAAATTAAATTCTTAATTATGGCGGACATAGGACCATAATTGGCCCTACCACACATATAAATTTCCTTTAAAAAGTTATTATATAAAAATTTGTGACCAAAAAAATAACTCTACAGTAATATTATTCGACATAAACAGGTTTACAGGTACCGAGATATGTGTACTCAATTTTAAGAAAATCAGTCCATGATTGACCCTACCACCCAAATAAAGTCTCCTGTAGAAATAACTATAACTATAGTGTAACGAAGAAACGAGTCAAAATCGACATAAAAAAGTTTAATATGTACCGTAATCTGGTAATTAAATTTAAGAGGATCAGTCCATGATTGATCCTACCCTCCAAAAAAGATACCCTATAGAAATTACTGCAATGCTTATTATCGGGCTAAAAGTAACAGTATGATGTCGAAATTCGCCAAGTTTTGTATGATCCCAAACCTCTCTACCAAATTTTGTGTTTTTTGTCCATAATTGACCCTACTTACCATATAAGGTCTCCTTTAGAAAACTATTTTTACTAGCTTCAAAATACAAGTATAGCGATGAAATTCGATATAAATATCACCAGGTCTATAATTGACCCTACTCACCATATAAGGTACGCATCAGAAAATTACTTTAATGATCAATACTGGCTTAAAAATGCCAGTACAAAGACGAGAATCGTCATAAACCTGATTTATAAGAACCATAATCGTTCTACAAAATTTTTCAAGGATCGGTCTATAATTGACCGATCCCATAATTGGTCCATAATTGACTCTACCACGAATATAACTTCTCTTACAAAGAAACAGTTTAAAAATTAATATTTTTTATTCGGAAGAGCACTGTCAACAGTTCAAACCTCATTAATGAACCTCGTTCAAATATTACCCTGACCTTCTGACTAATATCGTTACGTGATATTTAAATATTCATAAACAGGGCAAGGATTTTCTTATATCATTTGGTAATGTTTTTAATTGAATTATTGACGTGAGAGAGATATAAGAACAAAATTTCATCAAATTATATGGAAACACAAATGGATAGACTTAAAAATTGATACTAAACGGATACTTTAAGGACCAATATTTTGGACGTTACAATTAGCAGCACAAACTCAAAATACCCTTCGCACTATTGTGGTTTCAAAAATTAAATAAAACTATGTAAAATTGCATTTCATATAACCCAGTATTGTTGTTAAATCGATAGTCAAGTCTAAAGTTATATCCAGTCTATAGTCTTAACAAAGGTCTAATCTTTATTCAAGTCTAGTCGAAAGTCTACCCTAAAGTCTAGTTTATAGTATAGCCTAGTCCGTAGACTTGTCTATAGTCTAGTCTATAATCTAGTCTCATTTAAAGTCTAGACTGTATCCGAGTATAGTCTATAGTCTAGCATAAAGTTTTGTCTATAGACTAGTTTAGTTTATAGTCTAGTCTATAGTTTAGTCTAAATTTTAGTCTATAGTTTAGTCTATAATCTAGTCTATAATGTAGACTATAGTCCACTCTTTAGTCTAGCCTATAGTTTAGTCTATTGTCCAGTCTATATTATAGTCTATAATCTAGTCTATAGCCTAATCTATTGTCTATAGTCTAGTATATAGTTTAGTCTATATTCTAGTTATAGTCTAGTCTAATGTCTAGTAGGCAATTTAGTCTATAATCTAGTCTATAGTCTTGTTTATACTCCAGCCTATAGTCCAGTCTATTGTATTATCTATAGTCTTATCTAAAGTCTAGTCTGTAGTCTAATCTATAGTCTAGTCTATAGTCTAGTCTATAGTCAAGTCTATAGTCTAGTCTATAGTCAAGTCTATAGTCTAGTCTATAGTCTAGTCTATAGTCTAGTCTATAGTCTAGTCTATAGTCTAGTCTATAGTCTAGTCTATAGTCTAGTCTATAGTCTAGTCTATAGTCTAGTCTATAGTCTAGTCTATAGTCTAGTCTATGGTCTAGTCTATGGTCTAGTCTATAGTCTAGTCTATAGTCTAGTCTATAGTCTAGTCGATAGTCAAGTCTATAGTCTAGTCTATAGTCTAGTCTATAGTCTAGTCTATAGTCTAGTCTATGGTCTAGTCTATAGTCTAGTCTATAGTCTAGTCTATAGTCTAGTCTATAGTCTAGTCTATAGTCTAGTCTATAGTCTAGTCTATAGTCTAGTCTATAGTCTAGTCTATAGTCTAGTCTATAGTCTAGTCTATAGTCTAGTCTATAGTCTAGTCTATAGTCTAGTCTATAGTCTAGTCTATAGTCTAGTCTATAGTCTAGTCTATAGTCTAGTCTATAGTCTAGTCTATAGTCTAGTCTATAGTCTAGTCTATAGTCTAGTCTATAGTCTAGTCTATAGTCTAGTTTATAGTCTAGTCTATAGTCTATAGTCTAGTCTATAGTCTAGTCTATAGTCTAGTCTATAGTCTAGTCTATAGTCTAGTCTATAGTCTAGTCTATAGTCTAGTCTATAGTCTAGTCTATAGTCTAGTCTATAGTCTAGTCTATAGTCTAGTCTATAGTCTAGTCTATAGTCTAGTCAATAGTCTAGTCTATACTAGTCTATAGTCTAGTCTATAGTCTAGTCTATAGTCTAGTCTATAGTCTAGTCTATAGTCTAGTCTATAGTCTAGTCTATAGTCTAGTCTATAGTCTAGTCAATAGTCTAGTCTATAGTCTAGTCTATAGTCTAGTCTATAGTCTAGTCTATAGTCTATAGTCTAGTCTAGTCTATAGTCTATAGTCTAGTCTATAGTCTAGTCTATAGTCTATAGTCTAGTCTATAGTCTAGTCTATAGTCTAGTCTATAGTCTAGTCTATAGTCTAGTCTATAGTCTATAGTCTAGTCTATAGTCTAGTCTATAGTCTAGTCTATAGTCTAGTCTATAGTCTAGTCTATAGTCTAGTCTATAGTCTAGTCTATAGTCTAGTCTATAGTCTAGTCTATAGTCTAGTCTATAGTCTAGTCTATAGTCTAGTCTATAGTCTAGTCTATAGTCTAGTCTATAGTCTAGTCTATAGTCTAGTCTATAGTCTAGTCTATAGTCTAGTCTATAGTCTAGTCTATAGTCTAGTCTATAGTCTAGTCTATAGTCTAGTCTATAGTCTAGTCTATAGTCTAGTCTATAGTCTAGTCTATAGTCTAGTCTATAGTCTAGTCTATAGTCTAGTCTATAGTCTAGTCTATAGTCTAGTCTATAGTCTAGTCTATAGTCTAGTCTATAGTCTAGTCTATAGTCTAGTCTATAGTCTAGTCTATAGTCTAGTCTATAGTCTAGTCTATAGTCTAGTCTATAGTCTAGTCTATAGTCTAGTCTATAGTCTAGTCTATAGTCTAGTCTATAGTCTAGTCTATAGTCTAGTCTATAGTCTAGTCTATAGTCTAGTCTATAGTCTAGTCTATAGTCTAGTCTATAGTCTAGTCTATAGTCTAGTCTATAGTCTAGTCTATAGTCTAGTCTATAGTCTAGTCTATAGTCTAGTCTATAGTCTAGTCTATAGTCTAGTCTATAGTCTAGTCTATAGTCTAGTCTATAGTCTAGTCTATAGTCTAGTCTATAGTCCAGTCTATAGTCTAGTCTATAGTCTAGTCTATAGTCTAGTCTATAGTCTAGTCTATAGTCTAGTCTATAGTCTAGTCTATAGTCTAGTCTATAGTCTAGTCTATAGTCTAGTCTATAGTCTAGTCTATAGTCTAGTCTATAGTCTAGTCTATAGTCTAGTCTATAGTCTAGTCTATAGTCTAGTCTATAGTCTAGTCTATAGTCTAGTCTATAGTCTAGTCTATAGTCTAGTCTATAGTCTAGTCTATAGTCTAGTCTATAGTCTAGTCTATAGTCTAGTCTATAGTCTAGTCTATAGTCTAGTCTATAGTCTAGTCTATAGTCTAGTCTATAGTCTAGTCTATAGTCTAGTCTATAGTCTAGTCTATAGTCTAGTCTATAGTCTAGTCTATAGTCTAGTCTATAGTCTAGTCTATAGTCTAGTCTATAGTCTAGTCTATAGTCTAGTCTATAGTCTAGTCTATAGTCTAGTCTATAGTCTAGTCTATAGTCTAGTCTATAGTCTAGTCTATAGTCTAGTCTATAGTCTAGTCTATAGTCTAGTCTATAGTCTAGTCTATAGTCTAGTCTATAGTCTAGTCTATAGTCTAGTCTATAGTCTAGTCTATAGTCTAGTCTATAGTCTAGTCTATAGTCTAGTCTATAGTCTAGTCTATAGTCTAGTCTATAGTCTAGTCTATAGTCTAGTCTATAGTCTAGTCTATAGTCTAGTCTATAGTCTAGTCTATAGTCTATAGTCTATAGTCTAGTCTATAGTCTAGTCTATAGTCTAGTCTATAGTCTAGTCTATAGTCTAGTCTATAGTCTAGTCTATAGTCTAGTCTATAGTCTAGTCTATAGTCTAGTCTATAGTCTAGTCTATAGTCTAGTCTATAGTCTAGTCTATAGTCTAGTCTATAGTCTAGTCTATAGTCTAGTCTATAGTCTAGTCTATAGTCTAGTCTATAGTCTAGTCTATAGTCTAGTCTATAGTCTAGTCTATAGTCTAGTCTATAGTCTAGTCGATAGTCTAGTCTATAGTCTAGTCTATAGTCTAGTCTATAGTCTAGTCTATAGTCTAGTCTATAGTCTAGTCTATAGTCTAGTCTATAGTCTAGTCTATAGTCTAGTCTATAGTCTAGTCTATAGTCTAGTCTGTAGTCTAGTCTATAGTCTAGTCTATAGTCTAGTCTATAGTCTAGTCTATAGTCTAGTCTATAGTCTAGTCTATAGTCTAGTCTATAGTGTAGTCTATAGTGTAGTCTATAGTCCAATCTATAGTCTAGTCTATAGTCTAGTCTATAGTCCAATCTATAGTCTAGTATATAGTCTAGTCTATAGTCTAGTCTATAGTCTAGTCTATAGTCTAGTCTATAGTCTAGCCTATAGTCTAGTCTATAGTCCAGTCTATAGTCTAGTCTATAGTCTAGTCCATAGTCTAGTTTATAGTCTAGTCTATAGTCTAGTCTATAGTCTAGTCTATAGTCTAGTCTACAGTCTAGTCTATAGTCTAGTCTATAGTCTAGTCTATAGTCTAGTCTATAGTCTAGTCTATAGTCTAGTCTATAGTCTAGTCTATAGTCTAGTCTATAGTCTAGTCTATAGTCTAGTCTACAGTCTAGTCTATAGTCTAGTCTATAGTCTAGTCTCTAGTCTAGTCTATAGTCTAGTCTATAGTCTAGTCTATAGTCTAGTCTATAGTCTAGTCTATAGTCTAGTCTATAGTCTAGTCTATTGTAGTATCGATAGTCTTATCTAAAGTCTAGTCTTTATTCGAATCTAGTCGATAGACCAGTTTATAGTCTAATCTTTAATTTAGTCTATAATCTAGTCTATAGTGTAGTCTAGTCTATAGTCTTGTCTATAGTCTAGTCTATAGTCTAGTCTATAGTCTAGTCTATAGTCTAGTCTATAGTCTAGTCTATAGTCTAGTCTATAGTCTAGTCTATAGTCTAGTCTATAGTCTAGTCTATAGTCTAGTCTATAGTCTAGTCTATAGTCTAGGCTATAGTCTTGTCTATATTCTAGTCGATAGTCTAGTCTATAGTCTAGTCAATAGTCTAATCTATAGTCTATAGTCTAGTCTATAGTCTAGTCTATTGTCTAGTCTATAGTCTAGTCTATAGTCTAGTCTATTGTCTAGTCTATAGTCTAGTCTATAGTCTAGTCTATAGTCTAGTCTATAGTCTAGTCTAGTCTAGTCTATAGTCTAGTCTATAGTCTAGTCTATAGTCTAGTCTATAGTCTAGTCTAGTCTATAGTCTAGTCTATAGTCTAGTCTATAGTCTAGTCTATAGTCTAGTCTATAGTATAGTCTATAGTCGAATCTATAGTCTAGTTTTTTAACATAATTCATAATCTCATTAGAAGTCAAGTTCATTTGTGGAGCTACGGCTAATCTACAGAAATTCAAATTGTATGGCAGGGAGGAGCGGCATTAATATCCCTGATTATCTTTTTGTATTATTTGGCTCTTTATGTACAAATTCTTCAACAAATACTTCCATTGAGCTCTCCAACGGGTTAACTAGAGTATATTTTTGGAAGTTATTGAACTTTGTTCGATTTGTACATATTCCAATCAATATAAATATTATTAAGTTTTTTATATTGTTATTTATTTCCTTTCCAAATTAAAATGTTATCATTATTGTATTGTTCGAAATTTGGTTAATTTTATTTTAACAAATCAATATCAATCACTATAGTTTCTTTCTTTCTTTCGGCAAATCAATATTTTTCAATATTCTGCACATGTGCGTTAATTAGATGCTGATAAAGAAGCATTTCAATTGGAAAGTGTAGATTTTTTTGTTTGAATTGTGAAATTTATTTTTATAGTTTTTTTTTGGCGAAAAATTAAAAAAAAAATTAAACGCTTATAGTATTTTGCTACTGCCGATTTTATAGGTATATATAGAAAGTGTGGGGGTAAATTAAGTGCACTATCAGTAAAATTTTTGTTTTTCTTTTGACAGCAGGTGGCATGTTGTGGCTAAAAATATTGAGATAAACATTGAAATAATTGATTTTGAAATAGCGATATAAATATTCATAATGCGTGGTTGGTCAAATTTCAAGGAAACATTAACTATTTAATAAATAATATAATTAAAATGAAAAGTACAGTTTTCTGAAGTTTGAAAAAAAAAACGAAATCCAGAGAACAATGTATACGTTTCTAGAGGATTTTTTTCTAAAACTCATGACACGTTATCTGGAAAATCTGATGGAAAATCAAATTCGGATTCAGTGCTCTTCAATTTGATCGCAGGGCGAATGATCATTCCGAAAGTCAATATGTTACAAAATTTCCGTTTTAAACAGTTTGTAAAACGGTTGACAACATATTTCTAACATTTTATAAACTATTCCAAAGATTATAATACCGGTAAATACCAGCATTACTAATTCCACTCTCTTCGATCATTGATCGTTAAGGAAGCAAAAAATCAATAAACTATTGCCATATAAAAACATAAACTAAATGATAAAGAAAATCTAAGAAAATATTGAAAGATATCAAATACAAACTTAAGTACGTACCCATGAACGTACTTACCTATTGTTGGATCAGATCATCATCGTCATCCTACAATTAATATTTTATAAATCACGTATTTATATAATACACATATTTTTCTTTTAACGGCTTAGTATTCAATTGATATCACACTATTATTATTATTTACTATGATTTTATGATTACGATAATAGTTTTATCAGTTTTTTTCTATTTCCTTCTTTAGAAAATTCGTTGTCAAATCTAAGGGTTAATTGAATGATATTTAGTTATTCGCGTCATCATCATTGTCACGTTACTTTTATTACACAAATACATATTTTATTTAACCACTTAAGTTTAGTCACACCTACTTTTTTATAGTCTACATTACTTTAGAGGAGGGGGAGTGTTATGGGTTTGTACTGATGTTTGTAACCTATATCCATCTTATCTTCATAAATGTTCCCATTTCGAAAATCACTTTTAATGTCAGCAATAATGGTAAAATGTTAGTGACATATTTAAATTCAGACTTATTTATAATCCTATCTACAATGGATCTACAATGGATAATCCTGTCTACAAGGATCGGTCCATAAAAGGCCCTTGTCATAAAATTATTTTGTCTATAAATTACTGAAGGGTATCACTTTAGTGACACTTTAGTGGAACACAATACTATTGGTACTATACACATCTACCGCCCCACCCTGAATAGGGCTTGTAAACTTTGTAATCAAACTACAGGCAGCAATTTTGTTGATAATTCAATGAAATTAGGCACATGATCTTCTATTGAACCGTAGACGAAGCCTATTGAAAATGATTAACATCGGACCATTATTTCAACTAGCCCCCATACAACTGTACTCCGACAAGCCTATAGAAAATGGTTAATATCGGTCCATTATTTCACCTAGCCCCCATACAACTGAACACGCCGAATAGGGCTTTTAGTTCATAATTATATTTAATATACTCGTATCACGACAAAAAGCTGCAAAGGCAAGTCCCTTTTGACTTAAATGTCCATAGTTTTATTCAACAATAAATGGCTTAAATATATCTGAGGCAAGATACAGGAATGTCGAGAGTGAGCACCAGCCTTGACGGCCTTATCTCACGGTTGTCTTATTCATCTACTGGGTAGACTTGAGAACGGTCTACCATCGACCTCTTTATTGTTCAATGAAGAACTCAGGTGGCAATTTTTGTACATTGGCTTTGACCGGTCCATGCACAAGTACTTTGCTGGAGCACTCGAGCTATCTGATCTAGCACCTAGAGACGTAACCGGTTGACCGAAGTACGATCCATCATTAAGCCGAAGATATTGTTCTTACTCACAGGGACACACTGTGGTAATTCTGATATAAACAGAGTATACTCGTGGAAGGAAAATTAAATTGTATCAATGCGGGCAACTTGCCACCCGTAGTACCAGATTTTGCGTTTCTTTGGTCTGGCCTCTGTCAATCTATGCAAGGACTAAGCCAAGCAGTAGACTGTAACCAATTTTTAAATCCCGGTCAGACTAGAGGTATTGGCCACCTCTTTATATCCCGGGATTGCAATAACTCCAAGGCGGTGGTCTCGCAAAGGTAACATGCCAAGGGGGGATGAGGAAAAATGTATCAATGAACGTCTGTTCTTATATGTATCTATTAAAGCCACTATAACACTTAAACAGGATTAGAAGGAAGGCTAACATGATCAAAATAGGTCCACATTAGACCCTAAACCCCATAAATGGTTTTATTAATAGAATGAAGACGAATGTGAAGTCTTTCTAGACTCTCTTCTCTATACTAATGTCTACATCGGCATAGAATTGAAAAAGAAAATATTTTGACCGATGGTTAGACCATTAAAAGTACTGTTATAAGTAATTAGTAGTTCACAGTTCTATCTCTCTGCAACCCAAGGAATAAGGAAGGCCGATTCAAGATTTAGTTCATATATATCAATATTTTCGATCCTTGGACAAAGAGAAACGAAGAATTCATCACAAAGTTCACAATTTTTAAGACACGGACATGCATAAAGCATTGACTGTCATTGCCACTGTCAAGTCAACAGAGATTTTGAAACAAAAGTCTCCCAACAAACGAAGAAAATAATTATAAAATTCGGAATGCCCTTCAAGTATTCATAATGTTAAGAGACAAACACCCAAAACCGTTCAGAATAAAAAAGGTGCAACCCAAGGTGATGTTGTATTGCTAGTTCTAGTAAATGGTTACATCGACGAGATACATCAGCTTTTAATTGTGCGTTACCTGAAACTATTACCAGCAAAGTCGTCTTCACAATCTGCCGTCGTAATCGATATTGCTCAAATAGTGACTATACACTCGACACACCAAAGGGCGCTTGTTATCTTGATGATCTTTCGCATGTTAGTATTATTGTAAATCTCGGAGAATATAGCCCTAGTCTGCCGGGACTATAAACTGGTGAAGTCAATGTTCATTGAAACGATTTGACCTATGGTGGAACTAAGAAACACAGATGGCTCACAAGGAAGAGTTTCAAAATTTTTTTTGTCCGGTAATTGAAGAGGTCCCTTTTCTAGCTGGATTAGAATGTTGTTTAAATCGATAAAGTCTTTAATATATGATAAGTTCGGTACTATTGCCGAGAAAACTGATACTCAGCAGAGGTGTAAGTGTGTGAGTGTGCTATAATGGGTTGGATGTAAGTAAGTGTGGGCCTCACCAATACGTATGTCTAGATTAAGTGTGTCGGATGTTTTTCTCAATGAATGGATGACAAAAAATATGCTGAGTTGAATTGTAAAGGATCTTTTATGTGGAATCTTATACAATTGTTGTGGCATCCGTTAGTGGTTAGTGTTTTAGACTGGTAGAACCACCTGAGATACGGGTTAAGTAGCGCACAACATGGCCGTTATAGGCATATGTTTATTTTTTCGGATTTGATGTATATCCTACTTTCAAACTAACTAACTATACAAGTGTTACCATTTATTTACCACAGTATATTAGCAGTCTTTGATGCCGATTACGTCTCTATGTGCAGTTGCTAATTAAGATTTGATTTTGCTCGTCTCGGAAGATATGCAACGGCAAAATCGTGCACAAAGGGGCGTTTGGCAAAAAGGATCACCCTTGTGTTCATTCAGCTCATTCTACGTAATCAGTAATCAGGAACGTATTGTCATTAACGAATGTCTCATCATTTTTTGAAATATTTCAAAAAACAAGCAGGTCGCATTAGATCAGGGATGTATTTTTATGTAAACACTTATAAAACAGTGAAACAGCTGTTTTCATCTTACTTTTTTATTGTTTAATACCATTCGTGTAAACACGAAAAATATAAATCAAAAGACTCATTAGACTTGTCGTACGTAAAGTGTGATCGTGTGAAGTGCCCTTAAGTGATATCACGAGATTAGTTCATTGACACACATTTCCCACAAGATTTTTCTACTAAATGTTTTTTTTAAATAAAAATTTTCATACGATAAATTTGAGTTAATTACAATTTAATAATAATATGTTGACGTATCAATTTATTTTATGAAAATAAAAAAATGCAAACTGTTTGAAATGAAAATTAAACACGTTTGTGACGTCAGTGTAATAAGATCGCGTATTATATTGTAAAATTTTTGGTAAGAATTTTTATTAACAAATTTTTGTTAACGTTTGTTAAATTTTATACTAAAATTAACGACGCATTTAATAAATTATGAAAAAAAGTTAAGCACAATGGGTTGTATGTTATGTGGTGCTGTCGAATTAGTATGTTTAATAAAAAATTCTTTTTGTTGTTTTTTTTATTATTTTTTCTTTATTTAATGTTTAATGACTTAAATAGATAATGTTTTTTTTAATTAGTTTTCATTTAATTTTTTTTGTTTTTTCTTGTTTTTTTTTCATTAATAATGATAATTAGCAAATAATGAATTTGTTTTATGTTTTATATTTTAATAATAATTATTTGGTTTTTTTCTTCTTTTTGTTTTTATTTTTTTAGTAATAGTAATGTTTGGAAATATTTACTTAAAGTATTTTATTTTTTGGATTTTTTTTATTTGAAATAAGAAAAAAAAAATGAAAACAACTTTAAAGTTTTAAACAATTTACATTTTATAAATTTCATTAAGTATTTTACAATAATGTATGGAATTTTATTTTTAGTTTTAAGTTTCTTTTTTTGTTATTTTTTTTTTAATTTATTTAAAAAGGAGTTTCTTTAATCATGTTTATTATATTAAGGGATTTTTAATATTTTTTTCGGTTGTATATAGTGAAAGGTTATTGAATGAGTAATGAGTTTTAAGATTTTGTTTTTTCTTCGCTAAAGTTTTGTATTTTAATCAAGAAAAGAAAATAGAAAATAAGGGTAATAGTTTGATAAAGAAATAATTGAAGAAATGTAGATAAAACTTCTTGATAATTGTTGTTGAGATTTAAATACAATAGAAACCATCTGTATTAAGTTATTCGGAATCCTTTAAAACCTATAAAAGATTTCTACAGGTATTATATCGGAAATTATTGAACTATTTTGTTTCGACTGGTCACAAATAAATTTAAGCAGTGTGCGGAATTTTTCTACCAACTTCATCTGCTTTTTACATTTGACAGTATCAATAGTGAATATATATGTTCAGAACTATACAAAATACTTGATAAAAATATTCCCATGCCCGATGTTACGTTTTACACAAGAGGAAACTATATGAGCTCTTTTATTCCTCCATGTGGAGTTCAGACTTTATAGAGAACAATAGTCATGGAATACGTTGGAAAATGAACTGTCAATACCTGAATTAGTTCAGTGTTTGCTCTCGCACAGAATCTGCGTTCTAAAGCGGACTGTATAGGATCTTGAGGAAACAAAGAAATATACAAGACTTAACGGAAGTTAACGACGCCAAAACGAAAATCCTGAACACAGGCATCAGTGAAGCTGAACTTTTAAGAGTAGAAGGACAAGTTTTTTCTGGCAAAGTATCAAGATCAGCCTACGCACCAAATTATGAAACAATTCAATACTTCTGTGTGAATGTATAGCCTGGAAGGTACACAAGTCATAGCATAACCCACCGACCACAAACTTATGTAAACCGCTACCTCAGAAGATTACTCCTCATATTTTGGTCCAGAATCATGTTAAACTCGAAGCGACTATCGCAAATAAAACCCCATAGCTATAATTATACATGAACGCAAGTTTCAGTGGTCCGTTAGCGTTCGGCTGTTATTGATACCCTATGCTCCAGTGAGAGTTAGATGAACTCATTTATATATACTTTACTGTATCTTTAAGTTTATCAACATAAATCTGGCTTAATGGTGTAACCTTAAACCGATGATGGTAATTCGCATCAGAATATAATGATTCTATGCCTTCTAAAGTGACCAAGTGTATATAGATTAGTTAAAAGACTTATTAAATCAATTAATCAAAAGTAAAACTTTAGACCAGTCCATAGACTGGACTAGGCTGCTGTCTATGGGCTAGTTAATAGAATAGACCTTACTCTTATCAATCAATAGACTAGTTCATAGCTTATAGTCTAGTCTAAAGTCCAGTTCTTAACTTAGTCAATAGATTAGTTCGTAATCTAAACAAATGACTGGTATGTCGTATAGTTTATAGGATAGTCTAAAGACTAGTTCATAAACTAGTCAATAATCAAGTCAATAGACTGGCTCATAATCTAATTAACACAATAGTTTATTGACTACTTAGTTTATAGTCAATAATCTATTGAATAAATGAGTTCATGTTCTAGTCAATGGACCGCTCCATATAGTAATAGTCAATAGTCTAGCTCATAATTTAATCAATGGACCAATTCACAGACTAGTCCATAGCCAAGACTAAACTCTAGTTCATAATTTAGATTAATGCATAGACTAGTACATTTTATACTAAATAGATCAGTCTATAATCTTGTCAAAAGACTAATTCACAATCTAGTTATTATACTAGTTTATGTCAGAATCTTCTCTATAGGCTTATACATATACTACTTCATAATTTAGTCAAAGGACTAGATCATAATCTAGCTAAAACACTTAATTATATTCTAAATAATAGACCAGTCCATAGTATAGATTAGTTAATAAACTTGTTAATAATCAAGTTAATAGACTAGTTTGAATTCTAATCAATCGACTAGTTTATGTACTAGTTGTTAGTCAAAAGTCTAGTTGATAATCTAATCAATTAACTATTTCATAATTTAGTGAATTAATTAGTCATAGACTAGTACATAGTTTAATACATGATCTAGTCAAAAGACTAGTTTATAATCTAGTCAAAAGACTAGTTCATGGATTAGTTAATAGATGAGCCCATAGTCTGATCAATAATCTAATACATATACTAATTCATTATCTAGCCAAAAGACTAGATCATAATTTAGCTTAGTTCAAAATTTAGTCAAAATTTTAGTCCATAATTTAGACATTTAACGTCATAATCTAGTTAATTCATTAGTTCATAGAGTAGTACATTATCTAATCAATAGTTGAGCTAATAAACTGGCAAATAGACTGATTCATATTCTACAGTCTACACCATGGTATAGTTCAAGACTACTTAGACCTGGTTCACACTGTTAAACTTTTTTTGCGAAAATTTTGATTTTTGTGTGTAAGAGAAAAAGAGAAAGAAATATCAACCACTTCTCTTTCTCTCACACATAAAATCAAAAGTTTCTCAACAAAGGTTTCCCGGTGTGAACAAGGTCTTAATAGACTCGTCCAACAAAACTATTCCTATTGAATTGCCAATTATCAACGATTTGTATAAAGGTTGTGCTTTGACTAAGGTTTGTGCCATAACTAAAAGCTTAGCAAAGACACAATCAAAAGATCGTTAATAAGAAAAGGAAAATGATTTGTATAACAACTATCAAGTAGTTAAATAAAAAATAACTAAAAATTAAAGTTATTTAACAAAAAAAGAATTATTTTATATATAATTTTTCTCTTTATGTAATTATAATTAATTTTGATTTTAAGGGATTTACTTGTTGATGTTTTTCATTAATTTTATATAAATTTATTTTTAAATATGGATTTTTGTATAATAATTTCATTTAATGTTTTTAGATTTTGTTTTAAATTGCTTTCCAAAATTGTTTCTTTTTATATTCTTCTTGGTTTTTTTTCTTTTTTTTCGTGTTTGTTAATAAATTTTATTATGAGATTTTAATGATAGTTTTTAAACATTTATACTGGACATGTATATGGGATATTTAACATTTTATTTTTAGTAAAGTTGTTGTTTTTTTTTTTCTTTAATTTTAAATATAAAAAATTTAAAAAAAAACAAAATTTTAAAAAAAATAGAAATGAAGTAGAAATAAGTAAAATATTTTATTTAATAATTTTTTTTTAACTACAATCTGAATAATGAAATGTTTAAGGAGGAAAAATACTTTTTTTTATTTTTTATTTATTTATGTTTTATTAATTTTTTGTATTATAAATGTGTATGTATGTGTGTGTTTTTTAATAATTTTTTTTTTTATATTTTTTTCAATTGATTATATGAGGAGAAAAGTTAATTTTAGTGAAAATTGTTTTGTATGCGGTTTGTTAGGGATTTGGTTTTTTCTTCTTTATTAAGTTATAATTTTAGTTTATTTAGTATTTTTTTATATTCATTTTGTTGATTTCTTTAGTATTAATAACTAATTGTATACAAATATTTTGTATAATAAAATATATATTTTTTTAAAAAATATGTTTTTTTATTTTGTTTTAAAAAATCCTTCATAAACAGTTTTATGTGTGTGTGTTTTTTTTTATTTCATCAATTATTTTAGTTTTATTTTAATACAATTTTCAAAACATACAATACATACAATATAACAAATTCAGATATTTTCTAGATCTAGTAACTAGATCGGTTTCTTAAAAACTATTCGATATATATATAAAGACTAACTGGACTCAGACACTCGTTAAATCAATCAATCAAAAACAATCATATAAATTGCACTCTATCTCAATCATTCATATCAAACAAACATATTCTCTTATACAAACTTTATAGATACAGTCGTTTTTTGTTAATTATTTAAATATTATTCGTTTATTTTAATTTGCCTGTGTTCTTTTTCTCTTCTCTGCTTTCTATAATTAACCTGGCTTTAAACTGTTTAAATCTAAAGAATTAATACTAATTTCATCAGTTTCACATACACACACTTAATTACACACATTTTTTTTGCATCATACAGATTCTCATCATATCATTAGTTTAGATCTAATTTAAGTTTAATTTTACTCTAATGAATATCATATGAACATTTCTTCGGCAGCAACTAGAGTTATATGTTTTAGAATGATCTAACATCTTGATCGAAAATGATCACTTAAAGAACAACTGCCTACTAGTCAACAGAGAACATAAGAGCAGTTGAGCATTGTCATTTAATTATTACCTCTCTTTCTTGAGATATGTTATCGGCTTTTGCTCAAATACAAAACGATCTCTCAATACTTTAAAACAGAAATTTTAAAATGGTTTGTGACTGTACTAAATATAACAAAACTTCTTTCAAAACAAACTCTCTTCTAGTAAATAAAGATCTCTTAATACTTTTGAAACAGTAATCTTAAAAGGGTTTGTGGCTGCACTAAACATCCACCACCCACTTTCAAAACAAACTCTCTTTAAGCAAACAAAGATCGTTATAACAGCTGAGTAATGAGTTTTTGAATGAACTAACATCTTCAAATGGTTTTAGGATGCATTAAATGCAAAGTTAAAGACTAACTTCCTTCTAACAGAAAAACTACTTTCTACTCAACAGAAAGTGAATGTAATGGCACTTGAGCTTTTTCACTTAAGTAACCTATCCCTTTCCCTCTCTGTCTCTTGAGATTTAGTAGTCCAATTGAACACAAACATAATCGCCTTTTGCAAATAATGATAGTTATATCAGCTGAGTAATGGGATTTTGTAAGATCTAACATCTTGAATGGGTTTGTAAGACCAACATTCTTCTAGTCAAAAACAGATATCATAAGGACAGTTGAGCATTATTACTTAAGTAGTTTCTCTCTCTTCTAGTCAAAAATTACCACCCAATGAAAAACTACCTTCTAGTCAAAAGAGATCTAGTCCAATTTAGCACAAACATAATCGGCTTTTGCTCAAATGCTAAAAGTATTGTGAGTAATCTAAAAATGGTTTGTGACTGCACTAAAAAACACTCTCAAAACAAACTCTCTTCTAGCAAATAAAGATAGTTATAGCAGCTGAATAATGGGATTTTTAAAGATCTAACATCTTGAATGGGCTTGCAAGACCAACATCTTTCCATTCAAAAACTGAGATCATAAGGGCAGTTGAGTATTGTTACTTAAGTAGTTCTCTCTCTTCTAGACAAAAATTACCACTAAATGAAAAACTACCTTCTAGTCAATAGAGATCGTAAGGGGAAGTGATGTGTTTACTTCTTTCACGCTCTCAATTGAGCACAAACATAATCGGCTTTTTGCTCAAATACAAAATGGTCTCTCAAACAGAAAACATAAATGGGTTTGTGGCTGCAATAAATATAACTAAACCATAACCAATAAAGCACCATGTTTCTCCTAAAGATATACTTATGTAGTACATACATATTAAAAAAACTGATCATTAACATGCTAAATCGTTAGACAATTGAGGATCATCTCTCCTGTAATTACACACAAAACTTTAAAATTATTCAAGGATCTGTATTAAAGTCTACACTTATGACAGAGGAGATCTATTCATTTTTATGTAAAGCCTTTCTAAAACAATATACATATTATGACTGCCGAGAAAATATTCATTATTTCTAATAAACTACACCATTTCTATCTTAAAGAATTACTATCAAAATTTACTAAATATTTACTACTAGAACAGGGAGAGGGAAAAGAAAAGTAATCTTTTTAATTACATTTTAATCCACAATAAATGGAAGTTTGTTTAAAGTAAATTTAAAATAGTTAACTTAATTTTGTTTTGTAAATGGTGTAGATTAAATCTTAATGGCTAATAAATAATATGTAATAAAAAAATTATTTATATACACAATAAATATAAAAAAATGTTTTGTCTAAAAAAATTCCAAAAAATTTATGCTAAAGTTATGTTATAAATTAAATTATTATGTTATAAATCAAAATATTTTTATGTAAATTAACAATAAATGTGTAAGTTAGTAGAAGGATTCAAAATTTTCTATGGGTACTTTTGGAAATTTTTGACAATTTTAGTGCAGAAAAAGTGCATACTTTAAGGCTTACTAAAATTATTATCTTTAGAGTAGAAAAATTGTTGAGAATCAGGGTTGGCAAGTTAAGTGCTATTGAACTTTTTGACAACAATATAAAGTTGTCAAAAGACTTTGGGCCCATTAACCAAAACATGAGAAGGTCTATAAAATAGGCTATGGACTGGTCCATATACAAGTCAATAGACTAGTCCATAGATTAGCTAGTAAACTGACCCATAGACTGTTCCATAGATCCACAGTCAAGTCGACTGGTTAATAAACAGTCAATTCAATGGATCGGTCGATAAACTTATCAATAAAAACCAGTACCTCTAGTATGTCGGGCCCATAAACTGGTGTTTACATATCAATCCCTGGATTGACCTTGGATGATTTGAAAAGAGGTCTAACCAGAATATTAGACTTAGACCTTTCTGATAGGCACACAATATGGCAATAACTGAGGACTCTAAGCAAGAATGCAGTGAGACCTATTTGCTATAGATATAATATCGTAAAACCTTTAAGGGAAATAATTAAAAGAACTTGAAGGGATGAAGATGCTTTCTGAACACCGCCTTTATTTGTGATCAACAGAGAGAGAGCTGAATGCTAATACATTGCAGTATGTTTTCTTGGTAAGAAGTTATCAGTGACCGAGAATTAAAATAAGAGAATCATAGACCCGAAATGGGGTCGTGATTAAATGAATTCTAATTTATAATACAAAAAATCAGGTTAGCAAGTGGAACCATTAGCATAACGTCAACTAGGGTCTTTATACATTGCTGAATATATTTCTCCTATTTAAACATATATTGTATATGGGCGAATTGATCAAAGGTAGTTATAGGACAGGTCATGAATACTAATTAGACATATTGAAGGGCTATATACAAATATGGGAGGTACTATAGTATACGAGAGACAAAATTTGTCAAGAACTCTGATCCTAGTCATGTAAAATGTTATGTTTGAGTGAAACAACTTCAGGAAAGTGCTTCTACATTAACCGGCAAAGCCATGTAGAAAGATTGGCACCTAAGGTCTTCATAAAAAGATTCAGGTTCGCGTGGTATACCGTTCATAATTCTACTCAGTGATTAAAAAAGACCAACGCCAAATAAGGCCGTCAAGACAGGTGTTCGTGTAATGTACTCGACATTTGTTCAAGTGAAACATTAAAGCACATACCTTATTTCAAGTATAGCTCAAAACTGGTAGACAAAAAAGGTGTAAGGATCTACATTGATAACTCAGAAACTGAAATATATTACTAGCTTCCAGATAGAAGTCCATTTACGGTAATATCGGCCGGTAAGGTTAAAAGGCCAAGATCCTAATGAATTGCAATAGAGAGCTTTTAACTATTACTACTCGGTAATAATCGGCCACCAAAGAACTAATGTTCTTTCTAAAAAGGGAAAGGAAGCCCGATATTACCGTTCGATACATAAAGGACTTAACAAAACTAAACATAAATCGTGTGAAAAAACGCATATAGTTTCTATATCTTTACGAAGAAGTTGACTAATGAATTAGACATTATTTAAAACACATTATTAATAAGACATTACTAGACTAACTCTGTGTAATAAGAACGATATGAATGAAGTAGTCAATAAAAAGTAATACATTGGAACATTTTCTTTGTCTATATAAGATCTAAATATGTTGGCGCCTTGAAGCATGTTTAACCACTTCTGTCTCAGAAGGTGGATCGGAACAGTTCTGAGAGACAGTTTATCGTCCCTCGTTAAAGCATAGCATAGTTGGATTTTGGCCGCCGAGCCTTCTGTCACACAACACCTTCTGAAAGGTGTCTTATGCCTAGGGAAAGCAGTTTGGGGTATATCGGAAGAGCCCAACGACTTTTGAAATGTCAGAGGAGGTGCAGTAGAAGAATCCGACATCGGGTTCGACGATTCCATAATCGTTGGGAGATTTGAGACCTTTACCCACGCCAGAAGACTTTGTAAGCGATTTTGGTTTACAGGCAGCCAACTGGGGCCGGATACTTGCGTTTTTTGCTCCAGATGTTTACGGAGTAGTTAAGCCTGCTGCTACGAACTGACTAGTCTGAACGCCTGTAAAATTCTATTCACTACAGCCCGGTGTTGCCGCTGTCGGAATAGGATCTCTGGAGTTTACCAAGCTCGAACCGGATATGAAGGGCATTATTTATTCTATGATATTTTTGGGGGTTCGGGGTCTGTTTGTTTGTATTTTTGGCCTACTATCAGGACTAAAACACTGCCGTTCCACTGGGAGCAAACCGACCATTAGGCTGTCAAATATGGAACAGATGCTTCATGGATTTCCAGGACGAGCACATTTAAGTGCAGGAATTCAGAAAGATTCGAACGTAAATCTCTGTTGATAGTCATGTTTTAGTGTTAGCAAAAGCAATCAACAGATCATTTCTAATGTATCCTCCAATATAGGAAACAGACGTTTGCTAGGTGAGAGGGGTAGTTCTAAGTTTCATGTTCGTTTCATGACCAGCCAAGGGTGACCCCTACAAGGCAGCCAGCTCAAACAAAGCTGTCTCCGCCAGCATGGCCCAAGAGATTCATTGCTCTTATGCCTTCACATCGCGATAAGATGACTACCATTCTTACTATCTAAGAACTGAGATAGTTTATGTTATGAAGCCTAAAAGTAGATAACACACTTTTTTGTTAAAATTGCAATGTAAAACCTAAAACTGTATAAATCCTTCTATTAACCAAAAGGATAATTTATTAAAAAAAAAACAAATTTCACCCGAAAAAAAAATAATTTAGTTTTATAATACAGAGATATACAATTTACTAAATTTATAGTAATTAAATGGAATTAATAATTAATTCATTGCACATTATGTACTTAGAAGCTAAATATTATTTTTTTCCTTTTTTTCTAATTATTTAGTATTTTTTTAGTTATATTTTTAATTAATAATTTAAAGTTTAATAGTGTTTTATTTTGTTTTTTTGTTGTTGTTTTAAATACATAATAAAAATTGTTTTCTTGTTTAAGTATTTTTTTTTAATTTAATGGAAGACATTCTTTTTATACAAGTTTTAAGACACAGAAAATGTTTTTAATTTTTTTGTGTTAATCTTTAGTGTTTTTTCTCATTTAAATAGTTTTTTTTTTTGTAATTTAATTAATTAAATTTTAATAGACAAATAACAATAAATACATTGACTAAAAAAAGAAATTATAGGAGTTATAAAGTTTTAAAAGCAAGTTGTTGTTATCCTTAATTGTTGGTATTTTTGTTTTTATTTTTTTGTTAATAAGAAAAAAATTAACAATACAAAAAATAATTATAAAATACAATAATATAATTGTAAAAAAGTTGTTGTTGTTGTATTTTTTTGCTTAAGTAACCTTTCATTCTTTTTTTTATAAACAAGATATGTTTTGTTTGTGTTGTTTAATTTTTTCTTTTTTTTTGTGTGTGACCAATTTTTAAATGTTCAAAAATGTTTATGTTTTTCTATAATTTTTATTTATAATTTTGTTAAATTTTTTTACAATTTTCTTTTTCCGTTTAATGTATTATTTTGGTTGTTAATTTTTTTTGGGCTAAATCTTAAAGTATTTTTGTATTTATTTTTTTTAGAGGGAGTATACAATTTCTGTTGTTTTTCTTTTATATTAAACCTTTTTTTCTTAAGGTAAAATTTATAAAAAATAAAATTTTTTATATATTTTTATTAATTTTAATAATTGAAAAATTTTCGTTATTACTGAATTATTATGTTATCAATGAATGTATTGCTTGGTTTGGAGCACAGTGTAAAAAATTGATTGTTAATATTATGTTTATTCTATTCACAATCGGTGTTGTACGATTGTAACGTAGTATGGTTTTTATGACATACAACATCGATTTTAAATTGCACAGTTATATTGTATATCATTGTAGAAAGACCAAGGACACATCGTATAACTTTATATCAAATTAAAATTTCTCAAACACTCAGAAATTGTTAGATGATCGTAAAAGGTTTCATGTGTAACGGTTCACGCGTTGTGCTCTATCCTTTAGGAGACCTGCGCTACCTACTTTTCCGACCGTGCTCAGGGTTTGGGTTAGAGTTCTTGTCTCCATCAGGATGGGCTAAGAACCGTGTTAATGTCATTTTTAAAAGCTTACTTTATATGGGAGCTTGAATTCAATATCGCACGATTTTAAATATACCACAGATGACCTAATCGCTACACAAGCTTCCAGCACAAGTCCGAGCAATAAAGGAATGCCTAAATTCGTTTAGAGTTTATATGGCGCCCACAGGGCTTAACACATTTACCGACAGCCAGAAGATAACTAGGACGGTAACTGGTGATAAAGTCAAGTTTTAGACCGTATTTAATTGTAAGAAAGTTTTAACTCATAGAAGTAAGGTTTACTTAAATTCCACTCGGTATCGATTACTCGGGCCACTAGGAAGTAGTCGGCAACGAAATGGCGAATATGTTAGCTTTAAAGGGAGGGTAGCTAAAGATAGTTGAGCTGACGAACGCTAAACCATTCGATACAAAGTAGTCTGTAACGAAAGGGCGAATGTATTAGCTTCGGTAGTTTAGCTGACGAACGCAAAACCATTCGAGCCAACGAAGGCCGAATAAAAAAACATGGGTAAGAGAATCCATGACGCCTCTTGGAATAATGAAAGAGGGGTTTAAACCGGGAAGATCCTATGTCGTGATCTTGATGAGAATAAGACTTGACTTCTCAAATGAGTATTATAATACGTATTCTGAGTGGACACACAGAATTACGAACGGATGCAGACGAATGCAAAGCTTTGGAGCACTTTCTTTGTCACTACCAGGCATTTATCTCAGTTAGATCCAAGTACCTTGGGGTGATTTTATTATTAGCCCTTAACTAACATTTAAATATGATTTTCGTTCCAAGTGGTACTAGATGGAAAAAGTGAACTAACTAACCGAATGATGATAATAAGTATTTCCCTTCCATGATCACTTCCTTTTCTGTTCTCTTTTTGGAGGGAAAATCTTACACTTCTCATCAATCTTCTCTTCTGTCTTCTTTTGATTTCTCCTTGTTCTTTATTAAAGGGATACACAATATACCTTTGGGTCTCCGAGTGGATGTAGACACTGATATACAATACTTTTAAATAAAACTAAACTTAACCGAATGACATTCAACTTTACATTAGTAGCAAACTTAGTCCTGTTACGCTTCATGTAAAGAAAACAATATCGCATGATGGAGTAAAAGGAATGGATGATGATGAAAGATTATCTGAGTGTTTTGCGGACTACTTTTCTTAGTTTTGTAATAAAGACCTTTTGAAGAAGTCGTATAATAGTGTAGTGATCAAAATTCTCTAAAAGCTTTAAAATTCTCTATCTTATAGATACAATGACTTGCTCGAAGCTGCGACCATTTAAAACCGCAATCCAATTAAGAATATTTTTAAAATAATTGTTTCATTACTGAAAAACTTGAATCAATTTGGATCTGTTTTTGCCAGCGGATTTAATCCGAATAGGATAAAATTCCAAATAAAGTAACTAATTTAATAATTCTTGGAAAAACAATGACATAACTAAGGACTTTGGCCGAAATATTAGAAATATTATTACTTTCCTCAGATTAAGAGGAAACGAACGCTTTGCAATGACCTTTATACACCGTTCACACGATGCAATTATTCTTTAGTTACGCTCCGTGGAAGCGACACTAGGCTAATATAATTTAGAGGCCGAATTAATTAATTAAATTTGGTAAAGCCTACACCTTGGTGTTATTGCAATCCCTAGGTATAAAGAGGTGGCCAATACCTCTAGTCTGGCCGGGACTAAAAATTGGTTACAGTCTACTGCCTGGCTTAGTCCTTGCATTAATTGAAAACAGGTCAGACCAGAGCACCGCATGATCTGGTACTACGGGTGGCCAGTTGCCCGCAGGCTGATCAGTTAGTTGAGGTTCCTTCGGGATCCACGTAGTGGCTGTGGTTTAAACCCAAATTCGCGGGAAGAGTAAGTGGCGGTTAAAAGACTGATGTAAGGTAAAGTCAATATTTCGATGCTGTTGCCGAAACAACATATACCTCACAGAGGAGTGACTGTGTGACTAAGCGTTGGAAATGAGTTGGTATTAATTGTATATGGTACGGGATGAATGTGAGGTGCAGCGGGCCTCACCCCACCCTTTTACCTATAATGAATGTGTCGTATGTTTTTCTCTTATGATGTGTCATATGTATGAGATGTGTGCTGGGTTGTATGAACCATTGAATTTTCCTTCCTTGTCCAGTTATGTTCAGAGTATACTCTGTTCGTATCAGAATTGCCACAGTGTGTCCCTGTGAGTAAGAACAATGTCTTCGGCTTATTTGATGGGTTCGTACTTCTGTCCACCGGTTATATAGTTGCTGTTGCCGAATCCACAGAGGCCATACAATGTTCAGTGATTAGATAGCTCGACTACTTCAGCAAAGTGCTGAAGTACTGGTCAAAACCAATGTACAAAAATTGCCACCTGAGTTCTTCATTGAAGGATAAAGGGGCGATGGTTGACTGTTGTCAAGTCTACCCAGTGGGTGAAAAAGACCACCGTGGGGTAGGGCATCATGCCAGGTACTCACATAAAACTCTCGACATTCATTTGTTTGTGGAAACTTAATATTATAACTTTTTGCATTTTAGAAAACAAATCAAATGTATTACACTGTGCTACTAATAATTTAAACTTTCTTCAATATATATGGAGTAAAATTTTTTTTGCAAGAATTTGGTTTTTTTATACATTTATATGTAGAAAAATTCAAAGTAAAAATGTATTTCAAATAGAGATTATGTTTTTGGTTTTCTTTCTTTCTTTCTTTCTTTTTGATATGAAAATTTTCAGTTAGATTCAGTAAGTCTTTTAATTTAATTATATTATTCTTTTTGGTTTAATTTTAATATTAATTCCATTAAAAAAAGAAGTTTTAAAATGAAAACATTTACATTTGCTGGTTTAAATATTTTTTTATCTTTTTGCATAATTGTGCGTTTTTTTATAAATTCAGTGCAAAATTAATACAAAACTGTTTAATATTTTGTTTTTGTTTTTTTTTGTTACTAATTTTAAATTAAAAACAATTGAAATTAAATGCTTGTTTTTTTTTTTTTTTTTTTTTTTTTTGATATTCATTTGACTACTTTTAGGTGTATGAGTGGTGTGTCAGAGTTGATATGAAAGTTTTCTGTTAATGAATTTAAAAAATAAAATTTAATTTTTAAGTTTTGTTTATTTTTTATCAATGAAATAATCGGTAGGAATTTCTGTATTTTCTGTATATTTTTTTTTGTTTTCAAAAGATCAACACTATTTACACAAAAAATTATTTTTTTTTTAATTTTGGATTATTTAGTTTTTAGTTAATTCTATTAAATGTTTTTATACCCTTTAATTATCTATAATAACTTTCTTGTGTATTTTTTTGTTTTTGCTCTTAATTAGGTTTTTTTTTTAATTTACCAATAATAACTTTTTCATAAATCTTTTTAACTACTCTTAAGACATTAAGACTAATATTTTTATTTTTTTGGGAGATTTTAGTTTAATTTTTTACTGTTTATTTAAGTTAATTTTAGTTTTTAGTTGAAACATAACATTTTTTCTTTTATACCAACAATATATTTTTTTGTTTTATTTTTTTACTTAATTATTTAAAGAAAAAATTTTTTTATAAAAAAGAACTTAGTTTTAAGAAACTAAATCAGATTTCCTAGAAATTATTGTCTACATAACGAAAAAAATTATATTTTTTATATAGGCTTTACTTAACCCATTATAGAGCGATGGAAATAGCAGGAATATATGGAAATAAAGAAAAGTTTAGAGAACTGAATACCAAATCAATTGAACAATCTACTTTACAACGGCCATTATTATTGTATACGTCATAATTGTGTAAAATAGTGTCAGAACTTTAGGCCCGATAGTAGATTTGATTTAGTTTATCCTTATCCGATTTAGTTTATCCTTAGCTTCATTGATTAGTCAATTTACTCCCAAGTCGATCGAAAATGGAATACAACACTCCTTTAGGGACTGTTGCTTTGTAGCAAGAGTTCTCCCGGACTGATGCTTATACTATATGTTTATGGTCTAGAAACATCTTATTTGCTTAGTCCATAAGTGAAGTTGACTGAACAGATATTATGTCTTTAACATTTCAAAATAGTTTCCGAAAAAATATGTAAAGCGATTTCAACTAATTCTATAACAAAGACTTTATTAACGAGAGAACTTTTATTTACTCGGATCAGCAGGTCTTTTTACGATCCCCTTGGAATGTTGCTACAAACTATCATTTGTCAAACCTTACTTTAAAGGCTATTTGTAGAATATTTGAACACGATATTGTGAAGGTCTAAAAATTCTCTCTATTTACTGAGTCCATAAGTATAGTTGGTTAAAAAAATTTGGAGAATACTCGATCACGTCCTGAATAGGGTGATAGTAGATTATCTAACTCTATTGACTCTCTAAAGCACCGTAGTAATGTGGGATATTTTCCTCTAAAATTAGAGATCTTGTTCCCAATACACGAAGATTTAGAGACAACTCATGTCTTTCGTTGTAAACACGTACATATATTTTTAGTCGATTGATCAATATATATAGTACAATCCATTATAGGAATAAACTGTTCTTTATCATTATTGCCCAGGAATAAACTTACAGCAGAAGAGGCCTTTGCGGCGCTTGCTATATAAGCAGATTTCAATCAAACGTGTCCATTACAATGCTCTTCATAAGAAGCAGTCAATCACTGAGTAATGGTGCAAAAGAAAAAATATATTCGACTCTATAGGCAAGTTGATGTCACCGACCTGTATTCTGTGCACTAAGACGGAAAAAGTTCGGTCTTCGAATGCTAACATCTGTCCAAAATCAAGAGCAACGAATTGAAGTCAACGTTTACCAATAGTGTTAAGAACACATTGGTGTTGTAACAAATGATAACAATAGGGGGACTTATAACAGGGCCCAACTAAGTATGCTATAGACGGCTAACACAGATAATATCATAAGGGGACTTATAACTGGTCCCAAGTGAGCTATTGCTATAAGCGGTTAACACAGTAACATAAAATCAATGTGTTCTAACGTTGAAGGTTGAATAAGAATCCGTAGGTTTTATTTGGGCGCAGAAGATCCCTTTGTATCGCCTCTGAAAATATAAAAAGGAAACAAAAAGAGAAGAACATAAATAGTAGGAGAGTATAGTAAATACAAAGTGTAGAGGTATAAAAAAAGTTGAGAAACATTTTCAAATTCATTTCACAAAAGTAAAGCTAGATGATCTGCTACTCAAAGTGAACTACTGAAAGACATTTTCATCCAATCCACCCGGACTTTGCTTCTAGTTATTTTTGATATCAACTAAAGAATTTCTATTCCTTCCGTCTTGATGGACATTAATTGATCTATGTTTTCCTAAAACTCAACTTTATGGTCACAGATATTATCTTATTAATTAATTTTCAAATTCAATCGTGTCCCAAACACACAACGTTTATAGAAAGTCATAATATAATATTTTCAAAAACAATAAAGATCTTTTATCCATTTCATATTGATTTCTCGTTTTTGATTCGAATATGGATTAAATCGATTGAAGCACCTTTTACAGAGTATCGTAATATAATTGATCTATTTCTTTGTTTCATTAAATTGATCCCTTTTGTGGTCCATGTAGTGATGGGTCAGTGAAGTTATTACGCATACACCAAATGTAATTTCTATACCATCTATCGCTTAAAAGAAAGCTAAATTTCAGATTGCTTTAAAATTTCGACTACGTCAGATCCGAACAATGTCAGAGAGAGTAAGAATTTTCTACTCCTTGCGACAACATCTGTAATACTTGTAAATCGTTGTGATACTTATAAGTATGTATTTATTAAAGTCCGATTATATATACATATACAGTTCCTGATCAATTTCTTGTATAGTTTTGACAGTCGTGTAAAAAAGTAAAGCTGGAGGTCCACACCACGCGTTCTACACTTTCTCACATTTTATGCGTCTGTCAAATAAGAAGAATCAATAGATTTGTATGCTGTAGGTTACAAGTACAAAAGCGTAGAACGAATTGACGCGAGAATGCTTAAATGGATCTATATTGATCTGGGAGTTAGAGTTCAGATCAGGAGTGGATCCCCTGGTGGTCAAAGGGAGAAATTTTCACCACAAAAACGAAAATTTTCATAAAAAATATACAAATGAGCGAAAAGGAAACACTCGAGCTGGATCCGCGACTGGTTGAACTTATGTGCAGAAAAGTTTTAAAACTACTCTACAGAAACTAAATGTACGATATTTAAGACTATATAACTTTATATTGATCTAGGAGTGAGAGAAAAATTTTTATTTTTAAAAACTACTTTTAGATCAATGCAATCAGAACAATGTAATCACGAAAACTCCTTGTTAGATACTTTATGGGTTCAACATTTTTGTAGAAACTTCCATTTTATAATCTTCTAACAAAGAAGCATTAAGTTTGTAATATATTATCATTGGTTTCGAAGTATTCAGATCAAATTCGGAAGTATTCAGAAGGAGTTCGGAAAAACGTAAAACCAAAATTGTTTATAAGATCAAATAAATGAAGAATCAGTATTAAAAAAGAACCTTCAGAGAACCGAGTTCCCTAAAATAAAGTAAGAATCAGATAAAAAAGAAATATGTATGAAATGTTCTAAAACCGGTTCCACTACCTAATGTTGAAGTTTTAGAGAGCTTATGTTGAACTTATGTTTTACAAATCTAAAGTCTTTATACAAAATTGGAACTGTTTCAAAAATTTAGTTAGAGAATTGCTAATTCTTATAGATTAAAAAAGAAAATTTTCCAATTCACAATCACTATTGTACGGTTGTATCGTAGTATGTCGTAATTTTTTATTATTGAATTGTTTTTGTTTCAAAAAATTGTCTTTGAAAATGTTTTATGACTTACAACCTTACAACGATACGACATCGATTGTGAATTGAACAAATAAAAATACAAAATGAGAAATATGCAATGAGTTCTTAAATGGGTTAAGTTTCTTTTTTTTCAAAATAAATATTTAACTTAGTTGTTAGCTTTTTTTTTAATTTTAAACTAATTTCTAAATTATTTAGCATTAAACTAATTTTTTTCAATATTTTTTTTTTTTCAATTTGTAAGTTTGTAGGTACAATTACATAATTTACTTCATTAATTTTTCTTTTATGTTTCATTGTTAATTTTGTTTTCTTGTTTGTAATTAAATTTTAATAAATTTCTACCAAATTCTAGTTTGCTGTTGTTGCGATCGTTTTACTAAATAAATTCTCTTGTCATTGTTTTATATGTTTTTTTCTTAATTTTTTAAAGGTTTTGGATTTTCAAATTCTGCTTAATTTCAATTCATTGTGAATGAATAATAAAAAATATATTTTTTTTGTTGCTCTTTTATGCAAAAAAAACATGACACGTCCCTTACAGTTTTACTTTATTCCATTTTACACTTACAGAAAAAATTGTTTGTTTTTTTGGTATAGTTTGTTAAAAAACAAATTCATACACATACATATTTATAACTACAATAATAATTATAATTATTAAAAAAAAACTAATTTATCTTTTCTTTTGTTAAAAAAAATATGAAAAAATAAATCTAATTATTTTTTTTTCTAAGTGTATTTGTTAAATGTTTTTGTTTTTTGCTCAGTGTAGTCATGTGAAGATGTTTGCTGCTGAATAATGACTTAAAAAACAAAATGGAGTCATATACATATATATATTTTGGTGTCTGCGTATGTATTAGTGTTGGTGTCTGCTTTTAGGTGATTAAATTTGAATTTAATTCATTTAGTATCACGCATTGGTTAGCAATAGAGTCACTATGATCATGACTACGTGAGAAATTAAAATCGGTGCTGGATTTTGTAGAAGATTTGTACCTCTACCACACTGTTGTATTTCAATTTCTTCCGGATGATAATTTATGCATTTTCGGGGTCTTCGTCGTTTTTGAGTTTCTTGCGATTGGCGTCGGGTACTGCAAGCACCTGGAGGTAAAAGTTCAACAAAATCATAGTAAAATAATTATAAATGTTTTTTTTTTCTTTATATCCCCTTTTCGTTGTAACCCAACAACTTACCAACTATACCCGACTCCTCCATAGGTTCAATATCCAATTGTTTGGAACCACAAGGACACAAAGTGTCCACTACTAAAAGTATTAAATTACTATGTGGTATTTTTTGCACACTAAATGGTCGTTCACATCCAGACACATGACAATTTGTTAGTTTACCCTTTAAACAGATATATATGTATATCAAAACTTCCAGTCTTACAAAATTATAAAAACTCACCTTTAAAGGATTATTTTGACCACCTTGATTTAATCTTTCCGGTTGCAGCATATATAAATCGGTGCGTAAATCACAACGGCGGGCATTATTAGGATCGGGATTAGAACGTGGTCCCACATGAGGCTTATGTTGTTTAGGAGCGGGTGTGGTATATTCCTAAAAATCATAACAATTAACTTCATACTCGTAAAAGTTGTAAAACACAAACAAAAATTCCTACCACATCGGCGGTGGTAAACATTTCATCCAATTCCTCGTCTATGGGTGAACTATAGTCATCCTCGAATGGTTCATAATCATCGGGATAGGTGGGTTCTTCAAAGCCTTCTTCGTTGTAGCTGTAATCATCCTGTGGCCAGGCCTTAATCGGTGTTGGCAGCATCGATAGCCAAGTAGCACTTAACGATAAAATATACTTAAATAGCCAGGAAGCGGCTCGGTGAGGTCGTATCATAACACCATCGGCCGTATAGGGATTATCAGCATTGGAACATACACCTTGGTAATCATTAACAGTGACACGTTTATAAATGCGATCCTGCACCAATGAATCCATAATGGTGCCATCAATTTGACCAAAGAATTTACCCGTGTGTTCGGGTTCCTCGGATATAATAACAAAGCCACTATTGTCTAAAACGTAACAGTCCAAATTGTCGGAAGCACAAGTACGCTTGCAGCCCGTCATGCCAGTGCACTGTTTATATAATACATAATAATTAAATATCTAAACTATTTTTAACTCCTCCCCCCAGGTTTTACTTACAGCCGATGTTATACTTATAAAATGTTTAGCCAAAGAATCATGTTGGAATTGTAAACCCACTACAGCTGCGGGTGCTTTATGGCCGCGATGTTCTACAAAAATGGCATGTGAAGCAGTCACTAAAGTTGAATTAGTTTTGGTATTATAACCCGATCCAAAAGGTACACTATACACAAAACTATCCTGTTCGACAGTATGCTGATCAATAGCTCTCTTATACCAGGACATATCCATGGCGCGGACATTGTCTTCACTAAAGTGTCTATTTCATACAATATTTTTGTATATATTTAAAACGATTGTATTTAATTATATTATTAAAAATGCTTACGGTTCTGGTGAATCCTCGGCCGCCTTGATGTGATCAATCCATCTTAAAAGTCCCGATCGTGTGGCCACAAATGATGTGGTAACGACAAATTTTTGATAGCCTTGCCTGTAAAAGGAAAATTGTGCGATTAACACGTGAACGGTTTAGGATTTTCCAGACTTCTATGGGTTTAGCAATAAGTGGGTGAACATTGAATGTTATAGCAATTTGGAGACAATACTGTTGATCCAAGTTTTTTTTATCAGCTTTTTAATACATTTACCTTAGGACTTACAATTTAACTACTAAAATATTAGAATTGTGCAATTTTTTTTATAGTTTAGGTGCTTATTACGAAAAATATGATATATTTCTTATAATTATTACAATCTAACAGAACCTTTTGCAAATCCTTCTAAATTAATCACAGTTTTTCTATGAGAAAGTCTTTTAAATGAATTCAAAAACATGTTGGACATGGTGGTGCAAACCGGAGATTGAATCTTTTATAATCATGTCGTAAATGTCAGGCCAAATAACCGCGTTTGTTGATTCAAAAACACCATTTTATGGTCGATAAGCCTATATTATAGATAGCCAGGGTTGCAGTCTCCTAAATTCGTAGCGCACCGAATAACAATCTTTGACAAAATATGGAAATCGTGTTTTTAGCGTTCTTGATTATGTCAATGATCCATCTCGTAGATGTACAAATAATAGGCGAATTATCCAGGTCAATAGTTTCCTCGAAATTCCTAACTTAATATCAAAAACCATCAACCAATTTCGAAATACTTGCACTGGCAGAAAAAGCTACTGTGTTGTCATCTCTGCCATAAATATCTATAATCTCAAATCGTTCTAGTTCGATTCATATTTAGTCCATGTATGAAATAACCGCGTTTGTTGATTTAGAAACACGCATGTTATTGTTTATAATATGGATTTTGGAATGGATGCATAATAGAAAACATCGTGTTATTTGGCTTCTTGATTATGTCAATGATCCGCCTCGTAGATGTACAAATAATAGGCGAATAATACAAGTAAATAGTTTCCTAGTAATTCGTTACGTCCATGTTCATATAATTTAACTCGTGCAGATGAAAAATACGTAAAATCTCATAATACCAGCGGCTCAAACCCTAAATCTTTTAGTGGATGTATAGCTACGTGAGAGGATTTCACAATATTTATAAAAAAATCAGGTAAAATGACGTCATCGATTAAAAAATTTTAGCAAATCATCCGAAATACGTTTTAGGGCAAAATTCAGATACATGTCCTCAATGCTTCGAGTTTCGGTCAGCAAATATCATATGTTATTAAGTTCAATTTCCCGGGTGATATGGTTCTCATGCATGTATATACTCAAGATAAGGAGGTCAGGAATCGAATCATCTTTCGGATAAGATTCTGATTTTCCTGCACTCTTTCACAATCTCTCACCATTTTCGTCTTATATGCCTTCTTATCATAGGAATTCATACAAAAATACCTTAATGATTTTAGGGTGAAAATTAAGGATTGGGTCTTCTTCTTTATTCAATCCTCATTCTCCCATATTAAGAAAAAAGATTTCGTCAAATTGTAGGCATTATTATCACGGGAATTTCTCAAACCTTGCTTGAATGGTTTTAGCTGGTAATGAAGGTTCCTCTTTAATCGCACCAATGATGAATCAGTCGCCATATTTTAAAATATTCCATCGTGCAATCCATTGCCTTAATTTCAACAATAACATTCACGAACATCGGGTAGAATCGAAGAAATTTTAAGAAAATTTTTCAAAAGCAAAATCAATTAAATACTTCTGACTCTTAAGCTTTTTAGTCAGCACATTGGTACCTTGTAGACAATCCGCTCTCAGGGCATGTTACTTTGATGAAAGGGCCCATCTTGGTGTTATTGCAAGCCCGGGGAAAAGGGATGCTACCACTACCTCTAGTCTACTAGGATTATTAACTGTTGATGCCACTTCATTCCTTTCAATGATTTGACATGGGGTCAAATCAGAGAGCCACATAATCAGGTAATATGGGTGGCCAGTTGCCAGCAGGACTATGTCATGGCTGGTTGAGGTTCTTGGGGGTCAGAGATTGCTTGTATATATGTAAATTGTCGCCGGCACAATCGGCTGCTATGAGTTGCAAAGAAGCTCACTCAGTAAAGCGCTCGACGTTAATTTGGCATCGTTTATCAGATAATTAACACAGAAGTTCATCTAAAAATGGATCTATAATTTTCGAGGCAATTTTGAGGCAGTCTTCCAAATGCTGTGGATAATCGTTGATTAAACCTCAGTTCATAAATATTCCAAGCACAAGAAAGAAATCGATTGCCAGGGGATCTTCTGCCAATGTTCAATGTTTTCATAGTTTAGCAGTTAACTTGACAACTAAACTATTGAAATACGATAGATTTCAAATTTGCTGAGACAAAATGTCGCTCTCGTTTTGAACATGCGACGCCTTAAGGTAGATTACAATGGTGAACATTAAATGAACATTATCATATAAGATTCGATCGGGACAAAAGTGTAGGTGATCAGGTACAACGATTTTGAACCGTAATCATTAATTTGGAAACGATATAAGGAAAGACAAAGAACGAAAAACCATTGAAGATAAATTTCCATCTTAGAACTAAAACGGTTGCATTTTGAACCAAATTCAAAGTATGTCTTCATTAGCAAAGTTTCTCGTTCTTAGGCTGAGAAGGTCATACATTGAATTGGGTCAAAGATGGAAATTTATCCTCAATATTGATATTGACTCAGTTAACTTATGAAAATTTCGATGCGGAATGATATGTTTTATTCCACATCCGAAAATTCAAGAAAATGCCAAAGGATATCGTCTAATGCTGAATAATTTCTAGTTTTTGGGTTCAATATCAATACACATGTAATAGCATTTTACTTAATGGGGTTTTTTTAGCACAAATTCTAATACAGTTTTAGCATTCTCTAAAGGACACCCTTTAAATCCTTCCGATTTATGTTAATGTCAAGTACTCAAGCTGCTTATCCGCCAATATAGTTGTGCAATCGGGGAAATGTTTAAAATAATATCATTGCTAGAAAAAAATTTACCTTTTCAAAATTGCCATTAAAGTGGCGATTGGACTATAATATTTTCATTATATTATAAATTAGTATTATTGGTGTAAAATATTAAAATTGTGATATTTTTTTCAAAATTTATATTATTATTTTTATTATAAAGTAAAAAATTTGCATTTGGAAAAAATAAATTAAAATAATAGATTGCAGCCAAAGAAATAAAAATTTAAAAAGAATTGAGTGAAGGAAAATACAGAGAAAAATGTGCTTTAATAAATTGTGATAAAACTCAGATTGTTTTTTTAAATAAAATCAAAATAAAATGAAGGTGCTTTCAGGTGCTTCATAAAGAAATGAAAAAAAAAGAAATGAAAACTGACAAAACCAAAAGTTTGTTAACCCTTTTGCTTAATAAAGGGAAAACTTACTTTTTATCTTCTTTGCCATTGGGGGAAGCAGTAGAATTACGATCTAGGCCATCGGTAACCATGGCATCACGCACTAAACTTTGTAACAAGGTTCGATCGCAGTAATAGGGCTCTGCCTTGCGAGAACCTTGAACATTCATGTGTTGGGCAAAATGACCCACAGGTGTTGCACCATGTAGACTATGATGAGGTTGGGGTGATTTAGGTCGCACCTTAAAGGAAACAATAGAACAAATTTTATTAATATTTATTTTGCTTTCAAAGGATAAGGTATATTTTAAGTTTTTTTTCGTTCAAGTTTGCTTACCGACATCCATTTCCAACCGGGTCTACCAGCTCTAGCCAAAAAGTGCAACACCTGCTCTTCGGGCGAACCAAAGCTAGGCTCTTGATCTCTAGAACCCGAATATTCACCAGAACTTTCTCGTTCTTTCTCCAAATCGCTAACACTATTGTACTCACAATACACCCAATCGGGATGAACACGCCAATTGTCTCCCTTGAAATATTCGGTAACTAGAAATGTTAAAAGAAAATTAAGTTTAATTAGGTTTCGTAAGATGATATGTTATGCTGAACTTACCATTCTTACGTGAATGTCTAATTTCCTGCTGAGAGACTAATTCATGGCTGCCATATTTTTCTGGTAATACAACAGCTAGCGTAAATGGTGTATCCTCAATGGGACCATAGAAATATCTGAGAGAGAGATAAGAAAAGAATATTTGGAAACAAAACAAATAAATATTTAAAAAAATCCTCTTACCTTTGAGTTCTTGCGCTAACACGTTTCATATCATCGAAATGATTTAAAATAGTGAATTCGGTTTCACCCTCTTTGGGCATAATCATATCACTACGCATCTGAGAAATAACAAACACATACAAATTATTAGTTAATAATCTTTAAACTTTTTTTATCACATAAAACTTACATCATACAAAAGATTTTTATTCATTTCGACAATCTCATGATCATTACCAATTTCGGTTTCCGGCAGCTCCAACTCCGTTATATCGACCGATGTATAGCGTGGTCTCAACTGATCTATATACTGATTACCATCACTCAATGGACGCAAATCAGGATGATAGAGTACACGACCATTGTTATCAACGATAAACGAATACCCATTCGGTCCTAATTTATGTTGCGGTATCATTTTGCGTATCTCCTCTACGGGGACATCTGTGCCCACAACACCCAATAAATTTGCTACACGTACCGAATGGTTGCGTCTATCGAAGACCGGAGTTGAAACTGTCGTCACCAAACGTCGTTGATATTCGGAATCACGTGCCAGACCACCCGATTTACCGGCCATAAAGACCGGACTCCAATGTACTGGATGATCGGCTTGATACATAATCATGGGACGAGCCATAACTAAAGCATAGTCCATAACTTTACGTCTGGCATCATCTAGATCGTTGATTTGTACAAAGAAACCTTTATTGGAGCAGGCCATTTCGTGTAAATTACTGCGACTTCCCGAATCCGAACCAATTAAATAGGTGAAAATGCGCACCGGCATGTGGGGCCAATTGTATTGTTTTATGATCTCTTTGTGAGATTCTGAGGAACTTTCGGTTATTAGCATAATTGCCTGGTTACACTGACTACCTTCACCAGATTGGTTGTACTGAAAACGTGAAAGGAAAAAAGTTTGTATATGTATCGTGAAAGATTTATAAGAGACAAATTCTTAAAGGAGGAATCACCTCAGTTGTGCAACAATGTCTCTAATAATTACCTTGTGCAACAAACTAAATGCATATTCCAAGCCTGCGGTAAAATTCGCCGTGTCTTGAAGCTTAATAGCCTTAACGGCCGATTTGATTTCCTGAACATTATCGGGAGTTGCTCGTACCATGCGATCTTTAAAGCAAGGCACCGGAGTCTTAATAACATCAGCAAACGTAATCAAATTAACGAAATCATTTTCACCCAAAGTATCCAAAATATTAAAAGCAGTATCCATGGCCAAATCAAAAGATTTCTCCGACATGCTCGACGAAGAGTCCAATAAAATCATCTGAAAACAAAGACAAATAACTTTAAGGTCAGAAAGTTACGAATACAAAACAATAACTCACTATATCCTTAGGCGATGAGGCGGCCTGAACAAACCAATTTTGCGTACGAAAATCATGTATCTGTTTGCTACCCTTCGAACCCTCCGGTGGCCAGGCGGTGCCGGGAAAACGACGCAGAAAACCAGACGTTGAGCCAAAATACTGCCACGACAATGCCGGATCTCGCTCCAAGTTGTTCTGGAACAGTGGATCCAAATGAGAACTCCACTGTAGTGCTGCCTTAACGTCTCCCTCATCCAATGAGACACCATTAGGCACCAGAATCGAACTTAGACTGAGATTAACGGGTAGTCGCTCGAAACGTCGCATAAAACGAATATCCATATGTCTAGCTCCATCGGCCAATTTACCATCGGCATTGTATTCGTTAATGCGTCGTGCATCGTAATGTTGATTATTCGCCGTAGCCGAATGTGAGCTTTGCGCATCCAATTCCGATAAGGCGGCCTGTTCGGCCGAGTCCATAATGCGCTGAAATGGGAAAAATTTCAACAAACTATTAAATCTAGTTAAAAAAAACTATATAAAATATAAACTTATCGTTTTATTTAATCTTTAAGTATCAAATATTATTCATGTGCAAAATTCGAACAAAAAAATAAACTTTGCTTTCAACTCCTAGTGGAGTTTTCTTTCTCTGTTATTTTTCTCTTTATACAATTTATTCAACCCCTTTTGTTTGTTTATATTAGTTATAGTGTTTATGTTGTATGTATGTATGTAGTAGTGTAGTTGTAGTGCAAATAGAAGTTTCTTTTCCTTATTTTTTCGATATTTTTTAAATTATACAAAGCTTTTGCCGAACTACTATACAAGGAACTTTCTCACCCACACTCATTCATATGGCAGAAGCTGTTGTTGCTTGACTGCTCTTTGTTTAATTTAATTTCCAAAAATATTTAATAATATTTGTTAGATTTTAGAGTGCAATAAAGAAGCAGTAGTTGAATCTTTGAATTTAATAGATTTTCATTGATATTTAAGATAATATTGTACTTGATATATTATTTGGCAGAGGATTTAGACTTCTTTAGTGTCTGACTAAAACTACAGGAATAATTAGAATCTAGAGATTTGGAATCTAGCATTAATACCTTGAATGGTCGATTTTTTAAGAGAAAAGAATAGAATTAAAATAACTTAAGGGAATTATCCATGGAATGTTTAGAAATTCTGACATTTTTCAAATTTAGGATCGAAAAATTACAGGTCCAACTTCCCTATTAAAACGCTTTTAAACTTAGTTGGCGAAAAAGTTATTATTTTTGAAATCATGGAAAAAGAACAGATCCAAGTCTCGTTGAAACATAGATCAAGTTGGCGTCTGTAAAAGAAATCAATTTCTCTGGCATTTCCTATACACTTTCACCGAAATCGTCTATGTTCTTCACTCATCTGGAATTGTTGAAACCCACGGGTTAAACTCAAACTTGGTCGTATGTTTTGAATAACCACTGATAGAATAAATTTCCGAAACTAAGAAATAAATCGAACACATCGCTATAAATGCTTTGAAGTGCACTCGTGTTAGTTTTAGAAGCGAGAAACATCTTTAATGTTAACATGGAATCTAATTATCTAACTACTTAAGAATCGAATAATAAGAATCAAACGATTTTTACATTTGATACAAAAACTAAGGAGAAAAAGTTTATCAAATCCAGTTATTATTTTCAAAGCATCTCAAAGAAGAATATTATCATTCCTACAATTTTGATAAACGTAGGTAGTACAATTAAGAGTTGGATATTGGGCTGTGCCGAATCTTATATACCCTTCACCATGGTGTGTTAAAATAAGTCGATATCAAAAACTCTTCTTTCAAATCACTTAAGTACTTCGGGTTGTACATACTTAATATTATGTTTCTAGGTTCAATATTATAGGAAATTCAAAAAGTACCTTTTGAAGAACGAAAAAGTATCAACAAATCTCCATCGATTTGTTCTCGTCTAATCCGGTCTCTACATACTTAATTTTATGTTTCTATGTTCATTATTATAGAAAACTCAAAAAGTACCTTTTGAAAAACGAAAAAGTACCAAAAAGTTCACTTTTTCCGGTTCTCAACTAATTTTGACTCTATATACTTAATTTCATTTTTCTGGGTTTATTATTATAGAAAACTCAAAAAGTACGAAAAACGAAAAAGTACCAAAAAGTACCATTTTATTTGTTCTCACCTAATTCCGAATCTACATACTTAATTTTATGTTCCTAGATTCAATATTATAAAAAATTCAAAAAGTACCTTTTGTAGAACGAAAAATTACCAAAAAGTGCCCTTTAATATGTTCTCGCCTAATCCAGGCGTTACATACTTAATTTCATGTTTATAGCCAATAATAACAATTATAGAAATTACAAACGGAATAACAAACTTATATATACCCTTCCCACGAAGGTAAAGGGTATAAAAACGGTAGTCTGACTTAGTGGACTAGACCGAATAAGTGTAAAACATTAATAGGTCATTAACCAACACGTGGGTTATTTACTGGCGATACAGATTATTATTAACCATTACGAATGCGATTTAAATAAGTGTTGACCATTGTTACACCTTGTGAAATTAGGATGGCAGTCAGGTTAAGTAAAATTGTCAGACGATTAAGGTAAAATTTACTTGGATTTTAATATAGTCTCTTTGTGTTACACTTTACAGTTGTTCTTATAGATGGGCGATTTATTTCTGAGTTTTTCTCCAAGATTATTTGTTGACCAAATATTCCTCACTTAAATCTCCTAATTCAAAGCTCAGAGATCATTCTCTTCTTCGTCAATGCAAATTATGCAAAACATGTTGGAACAATCATGGGACGTGCATCGGGCATATATATAATGCTCAAACGATGAACATTGGACTTCTATATCAAGACCCAGAAATATAGACTGTTTACTCAATCAGAAAACTACTTTACAGGCAAATGAGTAAATTGGATTCAATAGGCCTTAACATATTTACCAAACAGCAATATGACAATTAGTGTGATATAAGGCGATAATCTAAGATCGTATGGGATTTTAAGAAAGCTCTAACCGAATACTCTTCCAGAGGTAAACATTACATCATATGGGTAGCAGGTCACTCGGGAGTAGTCGGCGATAAAAAGTCGAATGCTAAAGCTTTAAAGAAAAGGAAGTTAAACTGACGATTGGAAAAGCTTTCGGCGTAATGAGGGAAACATTCATAATATTTATGAAAGAATCCATAAGGCCTCTTCGAATACTGAAATGGTGGGTAGAACCACAAAAATCCTATGATCTTAACGAGAGCATGATGGTAAGCATCATCAAAATGAACAAGTCTGTGATAAGTATGTTGCTATGTAATCTGAATGGATACACAATATAACGGATACAGCTTCTCCAAAATGGACGCGAGGATTTAGACGAATGTCAAGCAATGGGAAAAAATCTATTCTGTGGATAGGACCACAAAATCCTATTGCATGATCCTAATAAAAGCATGACGGTAAGCCTCATCAAAATTAACAAATCTGAGATAAGTATGATGGTACTTATTCTTAGTGGATACACAATATTACGGATACAACTTTTCCAAATTGGACGTGAGGATTCAGACAAATGTCGAGCAATGGGAAAAAACTTTCATGCCATAGATAGGTTCTCACTAAAATAAGGTCCGGAAATTAGATCCTAATATCTTATAAGTTATACTTTTTTGATTTAGATATTAATCTATGATTAGAACATTCATAGGATTTTGAGTTCTGAACATCAGATGATATTACATTCAGTGAACTTTTTTTTAGCAACAAAAGATTTCCATAAAAGGCCAAATAGTGGTCTAAGTGTATTTCATATGAATACATTATCCTTTCAACCTAACCAGTTATTTGAAAGCTTTGCATGTGACCTGTGATAACATAAAGGAGTCAAATATTTCAGATTTATAATTACATGGATTCACTTCACCATTCTTAAGATCAGCTGTTTCCTTTCAGTACATATGTCAACATCTCAGTCGAACCTTTTCGCTTCTTAGGAATTTCGGAATCTTTGGAATTTAGGAATCTTTTGCTGCCAAGTCCTGGAACTTATGTTAAAGCTATCCTCAAGATATGCCTGACATTTTTGAGCGACTTTTAGTATGGTTTTCACTTTCTGAAAGAATTTGATAGCATATGAGCTGCTTCTAATATAAAATCTAATCTTTTTGAAAGTTAAATTAATTAAAATCTGAAAACTCTTTAGAATCTCTGCATTGCACTTTAAACTCCCCTATAAATTCTATTTAAAATATTTCAAATTTTTTCAACTTTAAAAGCCTCCATTTCTAGTTTATTCATATTTATATTCACAATATTTTTTTTTGTTTAATCTGACTGTAGAATAAAATAAAAACAGCAAAAAGAAAAATCCAACTGAAAGTAGAACAAATGTGAAGAAAGTAGCTTCAGTGCATCCTTTATTAACAGTTCTGGAATACACGGTGTCATAATAACAAGACACCTGCAGATGTAAAATACAACGAAATATGAATTTACAAACACTCATATAAATTTACATATTTAAATACTTAGATACAAGAACAACATACATAGACACAAAATTCCTATTATGAATGAACGTCGAAACGAAATAGTGTGAGTGAGTGAGCGAGCGAAGGGATGACTGAACGAATGAAGGAGATGATGTAAAGCAAAAGTATGTAGTTTTTTCAGAAGATTGGTTTTGTAGAGGTGAAAAGTAAAAAAAAGACGAGGTATTTTCTATAATGAAGTGAAATTAAAGTGGAAATTGTCACTTGGATTGTATTAAAAAACCATTTTGTTTTCTTAAAAGCGCTACTCTATTCAATAGATCATATACTCTAGGATCGGAACTCCAATTTTGTCAGTAAATCAACTGTGAAGCTCAGGATATAAAAAAATTAATCTATCTTCTTGGAAATAATCATATTTAGTGACGTACTGAAACTCAATTTCCTTAAAGTAAGGATCTTTTTGAGTGATGTTATAACCAGAATGGGTCTAATTTTGTTGAAAACTAGATAATGTCAAAAAACTGTTTTACAGTTGATTTCGAAGTTGGAAATCAAGAGCATTTGGACACGCTAAGATTTTAAGCCAATTATCTCTAATCTTGAACCAATTATCCGATTACATTACACCACACAGTTTTTATGGTCAGAATTCCTTTCAGAAGCAAATGGTGTAGCGTTAACCTACCGAGCGAATATGCCACCAGAATCTTTAAAGATAGAACTGCGGTGTTGGTTCTGGTTTCTTCTGTAAAGAAGCCTGGATAAGTATGTCTCACCGTCTTTCCAACAACTGCAGTGTCTTTCAGACTGAAATATTCGCGATAATGTCAGCTTGTAAGGTCGATAGTCAAGCGGCATTTCTCTAACTGAATTCATGTTCGACTACTTCCCTATTAGTTAGACAACGCAAGAAGGATCTGTCAAGGCTGGGCCGCATATTTGGGTCCCTGCTCATAGGAGCTAGTATGTAAATAAACAGGCAGATGAGCTTGTCAGAACTGGATCAGCCCTTGAAACCTCAAGGAGCAACCCCATATCCAGAGTGGTGAGCTTGTCAGAACAGGATCAGCTCTTGATACCTCAAAGAGCAACCCCATATCTTCAAAAGGCTGATAATAAGAGGAATAACCTAAAAACATGTAAAGGGGCAAATATATCGTGGCTCTCTTTCAATGAGTAACGCACAATACTCCTTATAAACCGAATCAGATGGGATACATCGAGACTGATAGCAGTAATAACAGGATACTGGATGCAAGGCAGACGTGCAAGTTGGGTTGGGCTACTGAACACTGTAACAGTTGCAAAGATAGGGAAAAGGAAAAAACAGTCTTCCCTCGTCTCAATAAATGCCCTGCTCTTCTTCTTGTTTACGGAAATATATTCCGACCAAAAACCAATTATGGTTAGAAATTAATATTATACGATAGATATATGGAATGTAAAGTTTATTTTTGGTTTATTAATCCTTCCCAACAATAATTTGTTTAATATCCAGGTTTCCCAAAAAAGCATAACTTTACAATGTCTCCGTTCTAGTTAAAATATTTTAAGGATTCCAAAGAAATTATTTTTCTATAAATTTGAAACTTTTTCAGAATTCACTATTGACCATTATTTCCTAATTGTATTAGTTTTTCTGCAGTCACTTATAAATTTACCTACCTTGCAACTCTCAGCACACGTTAACAATTACAAGAACTGCTACTAAAATATTTTTGAAAAGATTTTCAACAGTATAGAATTTTATAATCTTCGCCGAGAAACTAACATACACATACAAACTCATGCAAAGATATATAGTGCATACTAGGGATTTCAGTTTCGTGATTTTTAAGGAATCCAAAGGTTTTTGTTGAATGATTAGTATAATGCCCGGTAATGTCAAAAGAAAACATATTAATAAAATAGAATTAATTAATAATATAGAATCTTTGATGAAACTCTTTACACTTTAATGAGAGTTCGAAAAGTTTCCTTCGTGAAGGAAAAAGATGAATTGCATCAAAACTTTAAGTTAATATAATCGAAAAGGTAAGAAGTTAACCTGAGGCGATTTTATATATTGATACCGTAACAATCATGTAGACATGAAACCTAAGTTGACTATTTGTTAATACTAAGAAAAATAATCCAAACGATGGTCTTATAAGAATTGACTTACACGAAAGAGTTCATCAAGCATTATTCTTATTTTTTGCCAATGAATAAAGAAATCGTCTTATCTACCGATTAAACGTTTAGCGATCAAAGGCTTATCGGCATCAGTTATTAATTCATAGTTGAGATATATTCAAGCTGTAAAAATGATGTATTTCGCACTGTTTTAAGCTGCATATGAAAAACCTACAAACATCACATCCATGAGAAAATGAAGCTCCTCTTAGGACTATAGAAGATTCTTTATACGATAGCTTTAAACAATATGTAGACGATCGATCAATCCTACAATCGTATGATTTCCCATGAGAAGAGTAGTTTTGGCACAATATTTGTTGAAATACAACAAGTTCAATGCTTACAGGTGCCGTCCCTAATAAACTGTTCAGATTATTTATAAAGATCGTGAATAAACATCGATGTGGATCAATTCTAAAATCATATGATTTCCCAGGAGAATAAACTAAGAGTAGTTTTGTCACAATATTTGTTGAAATGAAGCAATTAGTTCAATGTTTACTGGTTCCGTAATACCGTCCCTAATAAACAGCCCAGATTGTTTATAAAATTCATAAATAACTATCGATCGAAATGTGGGCGCTGTTTCCGGAAATGTGTAACTTAATTCTAGGGAATATACCAACCATCAAATTCCAAACATGATCGCTACATAACCATAACAATCGGCTTTATGTACACATTCCCTCGAGAATTGGATCTACGATCCGGAACGATCCGAGTCATACTCGGTCAAAGATTTTCAACCTAGCAAAAGCTGTATCAACCGATCTACGATCCGGAATGACCCGAGTCATACTCGGTCAAAGATTGTCAAGCTAGCGGATGCTGTATCAACGGAATTTTTCCCCAGGGAAGAGTTACAACAACGACGAGCTTTGAACGACATATAGACGATCGATCAATTCTACAATTATAAGATTTTCTGAAAGAATAAACTAAGAGTAGTTTTGGCAAAATATTTGTTGAAATGAAGCAACAAGATTAATGCTTACTGGTTCCGCATATATCGTCCCTAATAAACTGTTCAGATTATCTATAAAATTCGTAAATAAGTATCGATCGAAATGTGGGCGTTGTTTCCGGAAATGTGTAACTTAATTTTAGGGAATATACCAACCATCGAATTCAAAACATGATCGCTACAATCGACTTTATTTACAATTTCCCACGACAACAAGACCTACGCTCCGAAACTATCCGAGTCATAATCGTCAAAAGATTATCAACCAAGAGATAGCTGTATCAACTGAAAGTTTTTTTTCTCCAGGAATGAACTATCGGCCACAGCCGAACTTTTACAACAACAACAACTTTATGTACACAGAAAAAAATGACAAATAGAAGTGAAATTTTTGTGCTTCGGAAATTTGCTGTCTCTCGAAGTAAAACACATTTCATTCACAATAGTTGATTTGGTTTGTAACAGCTGTTTATTGTTTACAAAATTCCACAGCAATCATCACAATGGGGAATTTTAAGGCATTTAAATAAAACCCATGCACACTATTCCCTATGTTAAGTGATCATGCAGTTTTGTAAACCCTACTACATACTGACACAAATTCTTTTTTGTGAAAATACCTTTTGCATGTTTGAAGGAATAAAAAAAATAATAAAAGTAAAAAATAAAATGTAAATACACGTTCAAGTAAGAGCACGAGTGAGTGAGTGCATGTGAAAATAATAAAGAGGAGATTAACTAGAAGAAGATTTAGACATGTTCAATTTCAAAGTGAATACGACGAGTAGGTACAATGACAACGGCAGTAGCAGCAGCAGTAATAGCAACAACAAAATATGTAGTAAATATTAAAAGTCTTTAACACGGTAGTTTCTCTTTTTCGTTTTTTTTTTGTAGTTGTTGTATTTTTTGTTATTAGTATATGTACATTAGTATTAGTATGTATTTCTGGTACTTTAGCAGCAATTTCTTAAGACAAAATGTCATAATCTTAATTAATACTCTGGCACTAAAAACAACAAAACATGATTACACTCATACTAATGCTTTGCCTAAAGACAAACAAACATATTTATATCCTTGAATCTTAGTTCACATAACTGTTAAATAAGTGTAATAGCATAAGAGAGGGCGATATAGAGAGAGCGAGAAAGAAAATTTATTAAAATATTCTTTGGCTTATGCGAGCTTTTTAGTTTTTTTTACTTTGTTTAGAACAATTTAAAAATTCCTTTATTTTTGTTGCTGCAGTAATTTATTTAATAACAAAAAAAAATTATGTAAATTTATAATAATCATTATTTTATTATCATTATCTTAGTATAATAGTAATCATATTATACATATATTTGCTTTTTTGTATTTTGTTTTTTCATTTTATTTCAGTTTTATTTAGCACACTAAAGGCGTGGTACATGATTTATGGCAAAAAAAAAAATCCATCTTTTGGAGACATTTTATTTTGTTGTTGTTGTTGCGATAAACAGCTTTTTAGAGTTAGAGAAGAAATTATTGCCACAACTACCAACCGCTATGAGAATATAGTAGTGTATGCCTTAGAATATTGTTAAACATAAACCCAGCAAACATTTTTAGTTAAAATTTAAAATACTAGAATTTATCATTTGAATTCAAAAATTACTAGTTTACAGCTAAAAGGTTTTACATTAAAAGCTCTACATCTTTCCAATATAGTGTTTTGAAAGGCCTTGAATGCAATCGAGCAAAAAGCCCTCGCTACTTCCCTGGTTAGTACTCAGTCAAAAATCCAATTTCACATAAATTTGGTGCTTAAATCAAGATGATTTTGAACAATGTTGACTTTTAAAGCTGCTGTAGTTTCTATCTTATTTGCATAAACCTGCGACATAAGTAAATCTTACAAGAAGAACAAAATCACACGCTACCAGTTCACATATAATCGACAAAAGCAACTTTGAATTCATACCAAAGAGTAATGTTTTCGGAATGCATTGGATGGTCCTGTATCTCATATGAAATGTTTCCAAAATTATGTAACTTAATTCTAGAGTATACACCAGCAATCAAAATCAAAACACGATCGCTACATAACCATAACAATCGACTTTATGTGCACGTTCCCACGACAATTGGATCTACGATCCCGAACGACCCGAGTCATACTCTGTCAAAGATTGTCAACGCAGCGACAGCTAAAATACTGAAAGTTACATATTAGGACTGTAGAAGATTCTTTATACGACAGCTTTGAACGACATAAATCCGATCGATCAATTCAACAATCGTAGGATTTCAACAAGTTCGATCTAACTTTACATAAATCTGGTGCATAAATCAAGATGAATTTAAACAATGTTGAATTTTAAAGCCGCTGTAGTTTCCGTCTTGTTTGCTTAGACCTGCGACATAAGTAAATCTTACAAGAAGACCGAAATCATACGCTACCTGCTCGCATACGCCAAAAAAAAGTTGACAACAGTCGACAAAAGCAACCAAAAGGTAATGTTTTCGGGATGCATTAAGTGGTCCTGTATCTGATATGAAATGATATCGAATCAATAATATGCGCTTTAGCGTTTAAGTATCAATAAGCAAGCATTTTGAGACAGAATCACATTTCATCCCGATTCATTGTATTGATAGCAAAACCAAGAAATCGAATCTTTAATGAGTCTTGGTTATAGAATCGTACAAATCTATGCAATAACACGGAATATATTAAGTTTGCTTTCATCGATCTAGAGGTATTCTTATATCCATTTCAATACACATGTACTTACATGGGACCTGTTTCAATTGTTTTTCACTTTAAGATGTGTTGGCCTTATTTCACGGTGGTTAAAAATACTGGGTAGGTTTACTAGACGACGCACAACCGTCCATTTGGTTCTTACAAGCCAGCGACGTACATGGTTTTTCCAACCCATGAAAAATAACTTTGCTCAAGTACTCGAGCTATATAATCTCTGACCACTGCTTAATTTTCGAGATACCAAAGTATCACTTCTGTTTCCAACCACTCAGATGGGATGGCCTTTATTGAGGCGGCAGCAGTACCTAGAGACGTACTCATTAGACAGAAACACAAAGAACACACTAAAGACTAAAGCCTGAACATACAAGGAAGGAGTCCCTTGTATGTTCAGGCCACGTGCACTCCAAATAGATAATATCAACGATAAGATAAAATCCGAATATTTACACCTTAGGTTACCGGTTCCTGATTCTCTGTTCTCTGGTTCGACTTCATTTCGAATCATTCCTAGTTATAGTCGAGTTTATAGTCCTAGCAAATCTTTTTCCTGGGATTGTAATAAAACCTAGATGGAATTTGGTGGTAATATGCAGTACAGGGAATAAATTTGCGGATAGAATAAACTCGTAAATAATCTATTGTTAATACAGTAAGACCTCTTTTAACCGCAGAGCGTAGTATAAAGATTGCTACTAAATTAGTCTCTACAATATATTAAGAGTTCTGAGTTCTGCTTAAAATCCACACAAAGCACTGGTTTTTCTTTTAGTTGAGGAATTCCAATCTGGGGCTTCTTAACTTTAAAACTCCAAAAACATTTTCAGACTACCTCCACTTTAAGTATATCTGAGTCCTATTTGAATTACAAATGTTAGACGGTGGCTTAATGAAGCTTTGTTCCGCATTCTAAATGAATGGGTGAATGTTTTGCTGTAATAAACACATAATTTCAAGATACTTAGATCTAACGTCGACGAATGCCTGAAAATGGTAAAGAAGTGCTCCAGAGTTTCATTGTACTCTCCACATGAACTACTTTTGTCTGAGTCCGCATGGCCAATTTTGTATATATGTGCTCGTAATCTTGTGTGTCTACGTACCATCATACTAACTTCAGACTAACCCATTTTGAGGAGATTTCTCATCTTGTGGTTCTACATACCGCTTTACTTTTCCAGGAGGCTTTATAGGAATTCTCACACTTATTTTTAATTCAGCTTATTTGACAATACTGTCATATATTTAATTCTATAACCTGATATCGCCATAATTGCCTTCTGGATGTCGTTAAATATATTAAGGACTATGGAACATAGATACAAGCCGAACCAAAATGATCGGCGGTGGCGGCGCAACCATTTTAGGTCGGCGGCAGCTTATTATAGAAAATATCGGCGGCGGCTAAATTGTCGGCGCAATTTAAACTTTTTTTCAGAAATTGACCTTGTAAGCGTCTATTATATTGAAAAATCTCTGTATAATAGTCTGTTATATAGAAACCTGTCTCTATAAAAGTTTTTTCTACATAAAAATTAACATTAATAGTAGTTTTAACATTTTTAATATTACCAAAATATTGTGTGGCAACACTTTTCAATTTGCAATAATAATTTAAAATAGTGGCAACTCCGTTCAAATTGGTGAATTTATTTTCCGAAGTGCTGTGTGATTCCAATCTTTATCAAAGGCTACGTTTAAGCCGGCTTAGCTTTGGAGCCGAAAGAAGACGGCGGCGGTGCGGCTTGAAAAATATTACTGGCGGCCAGCCGCCGCCGATTTGAGCCGTTTCGGCTTGTATCTCTGCTATGGACGCCATTTTTATTCTCATTCAATTTACACATTCCGTTATTGCTCGGACTTCTGCCGGAAGCTTGTGGTATGATTAAGTACAGGGTGGTATACTTTTGTTTCTGGGTCTTCAATATAGAACCTCAGACCCACTTTATCACCGAATTGATAGCACTTTTGTTGTCTAAAACAACTGAAAACAGTTTGCTTATGGATAAAGATATCTAGTCGTGCCCTTATAAAACTATTGAATAAGTAAGTTTTCGAAACTTTTGAAATTATGGAATAAAGTAGTGGCAGATTGCTGAATCCACGCACATTTTAATGCCAAAGACTCCAAACTGAAACATAGATTTGGAAATCTTTCCCATTCCTCTCAATTGCATCACATTTGTAAGTTGTTTAACGAAATTTGTGGCTTAAAGTCAGCTTAAACTAATTGGGTTCTCAATACTCATAGTTAGTTAATCCATATATACAAAAATTCTAATATCTTGTAATATTTTCAATCATTATTTGCTAAGTTTAAAGTTTTTACTAAATTTCTTTCGAACATAAGCAAAAATTTTTCAAACCATTAAGAATTGAAAACAATTCAAAATACCGCGGCAGCTTAAAGTTTGTGAGTTTTGTGGTAAATTGTTTTTCACTACTAGGTACTTGTTGTTTTTGTATATTAAATTGTTTTCCACCCAAAAAATACCTAAAGTCGTGTATGTAAATTATTTAGTTAAGTATGAATGAATAAAGTATAAAACCAAATATCAGCTGCAAAGAAATACAAATAATTTAGAACATTTTGTAGACAAACAAAAATATATATATATTTTTCGTATTTATATTTTCTACAAGAATGAAATAGAATTTTAAGATTGAAACATGATTCGTATTCTTTTCTCATCTTTTAAACTTAGGCAACCTAAAACTTCACTAATAACAGACTAGAAGACTGACTGGCTGACAGACTGACTGGTTGTTTGGCTGATGGCTGGCGGGTGGTTGGTTGCTTGGTTTCAAGAATAGACGAATGATTGGATGGATGGATGGATGGTTGGAGATGATGATGACGAAATAAATAAAAGAATAAATGTTTGGTTCGTTGGCTGAATGTCTAATTTAAAGGTTTGGCCATGTGTCTTCCTACCAGAGAGTTCATTTGCTATAGAAAACCGAAAAAACTAGTTATTGTAGCAAGTTCTTGTCAACAAACTACTTATACAGTGGTAAACACAAATACTATTGCAAATTGCACTAGTTTTCATAAATACTTTATTATACGAGGAAAATCCAAAAAGGACTTTCAAAAACAAAAACGCCTAATCTACACTGGCTGATCAACCAACAATTAAAATCAAGCACTTGTTGTCCAAATCGGTTATGGTGGCAAAAGTCGAATCAAATTTGAACGACGATTTTGGGTATTTTTTGTAAAGTTACAAAGCCCATTCTAATGTATGAAACACTAGTTTAGGGGAAGTTATTAAAAATTTCACCATTTATTGTCTAGATTAAGCAAATTTGTCGCTCCATGTTCAAGCACTTTGCTGAAGTACTCGAACAATCTAATCACTTGTCATAGTAGCCCCGTTGCGAAATGACAGGCAGCATGGGCTAAAACCCAATGCGCACCTCGACAAGGAAAACCCAATCACTGGTTTAAACTCAATGAAAGGGGGATAACCTCAACATCAGGTGAAATCAATTTTCCGGTATCTTATGCCGATAAAAGATTGCATTATTTTACATGCATCATCTAATGACCCATTCCAGTGAATTCATTAACCTCTTAAAGACCGCGTAACCACACAACTGGCACTGCACCTAGAGGCGTATTTGGTAGTCATCAATACCCAGCCAATAAATCAGTATCCCTCTTTATGTCGAGAATAATATGAAAAATGATGTAAGTATTTCCAAAGCCAATTCAAAACCAATAATTGCACCGTCAAGTTGAGTGGACGGACCTCAACCATAAGCCACGTAGCTTAAAGCAATATAAATTGCATCACCAGAGAACTTTCCTGAAGTAAGAGGCATAATAAAACAGTATTAGTCTCCTGGAGGGCAGGGGAGACATTCCTGATCGTTCACCAACTTATATCAGTTCCACTTTCATTCCATAAGGGACGATTTACTCGATGACAGGCAACTAACATGTGTCAACCTAAGAGATACGCAACGGGTTCAGGAATCCAGCCAATGTTGCTCTCTCACATCACCCAGTGACTTCTGTTAACATGGCAACAGCACTGCAAAGAGAATCCAGACATATATGGCATGGATATATCAGCCCGTAAACCAATATTCTCTGCCCGCGAGGCAGATGATACATTTGACATCACCATTTTACAGTCCCGGTAGACTAAAGGCATTGGTAGCACCTCTTTATCTTGGGATTGCAATAACACCAAGAAAACATGCCACAGGGGAGTGATTACAAAGAGAGTCAGAAATTTAGTCTAAAGAAGTCACAAATCTATAATCCCTAAAATAGTTGGGGGTAATAAAGTGGTCTCCGCTTTCCAATAGAAAGAGATAATCAGAAAATTAGATCAAAGGGTTCTAGACACGAATATTTTTGCTTACGTATTCTTCAAGTATATAATCCCTAGATTACTCGAGGGTAATAGCGAGACGCCAGTCTCCACTTTAGCTTACTAAAGGATAATATTAAATTGACAATTGTCATCTGTTCTAGCTGAATGATTAGCAAGTAACTGGGCAATGCTTTTCTGTTCTTCGGAGTTTGAAATGCAAAGTGGTAACCAAAGTGTAAAGTTTACAACTGTTTTCCAAGTGAAAATGATAGCCATGGAAAAGCAAGCAAGTGAATGTTCATGCAGTGAAAAACTCCACTGGCTTAAAGATACCAAGGGCCCTATAAATTTGGCCTAACACTAAATCTCATTTAAATACAAACTAAACAACGAAGGACCCTCAGGTGGCAATTTTGTTGTATGATAGTGTTCGGTTCATGCACAAGTACCATGCTCAAGTACTCGAGTTATTTAATTTATTGCCAAAGTAATTCTATAACCCGACAAAGAAAAGGCAATTACTGAACTAAAGCCAATAGATGTGGTGACCCCCACGTTAGTTGAACTCAATTTTCTTGGTTTTCACGCCAAAACAAAACCTTTTTGATGTCATGAAAGATAGCTTTTTTTAAAATACAATCCCCATAATCTAAGGTCTCTTCCAATTCTAAGTTAAGAGGTTAAAGACTGTGCAATTACAATAGTTAATTCTGTTAAGCGAAATCGGCGATATGACTTTTAAAGTCTGTCATATATCACTACCAGCATTTACCCATCAGTTAAACCCTCCAATAACAGCCATCTTCTCCATACATCTATTGCATTATCTGATCAATTCCAACAGTTTATTCCGCAGCAGATCCTGTGTTTCGTACCATTACTACGAACTCGGAACGTTATCAAAAACATATCCCGAATAGTCCATAGTTCACGGCATTTATGTCCTTATAGAGATTTTGGGTATAAACCACAGCTTTAATGTGGATCCTATATAACTAGCAATTGGCCAACCGTATTACCGGAATATCAGGTGCTTTGGTTAGGAACCAAACCAAATATCTGTAAGGCCGAGTAGCTTTTTGACGCAACCAAGTTTCAAGAATTCATCAAGGTAACATGCCTCGGGTGGAGAACCAAATAGAAACGGAACTTTTAGGTTCTGTATTAATAACAGACATATCAAAGATCAGCTTCGCAACGCAAAATTATAAAGAATGGATACAAGCAGACACTAATGTCGGAGGACGTCATTTGCAGAGGCAGAATTTAACTTGAAAAACCAAAAATAGGATATTTAAAGGACACTTTCCATGGTCCTCCTAAAAGTACTTAATAGTTGTGTTCATTCACATTTGTTCTAACTGACAAACATGTCCTTACATGTCTCTTGTCATCAAAATGCAGACAAACAAGAGGATATTGTTACAAATACAAACAAACACTCATACACATATAGAGTCCTGAAAAATTTTGTATCTGTGTGTGTGTGTGTTTAAAAAAAAAACAAAATATGAAACCATGAATTACATTTTCATTTTTTAACACTTTACCTACAACAACATAGGCAGCAGGCAACAATATGAATAACAACAACAACAAAATTATGTATATGTATTGAAATATTCTAACATACAAACACCCATGTATAAATCACCATCCCTTAAAAAAGAAAGGAAAGGGAAGTCTTGTAAACGTTTATTGTATTTTTCTGTTCTTTTTTTGTCATTATTTCTTAAAATTGTCTTTTTCTTCATCTTTTCTAAGTCTATGTCTTCTTTACTTGTTTCTTTATGAATTTTTCTTATTTTTTGCCATACTTGCTCCAACCTCTTGACATTTGTTTGTTGTTTTGTCTTGTTTTCCTGATTTTTTTTCTTGTACATTTGGCGGACATTTATTTTACATTTGCATGAGTTTTAAGCGTTTCTTCTTCAATATTGTTGCTGTTTTCTTTACAAGTGTCTGGCTGTACTTGTTGTAATATGAATGTTAATAGCCAGAACAAAAAGAAACTACAAATAACTGCTCGTATTTGTGTCTACAAGAAAGAACTTTAAAATTACAAGTTCATATGCTTCACATTAACAGGAATTTTCAAAAAGAAAAGGAAAACTTAATTTAAGCCAAATTATTACCATTTGAAACGACCATGTGGGACCTTTTACAACTGATAAGCATCTGGAGATTGAAAACAACATTAATCACTTAAATTGTCTAATTTTTGTCTAGATATTTACTAAATACTGTTGAGTGTGGGGTATTTTGTTAATAAATGATTAATCATTTAAATGTTAATTAAAGAATTAATAATTTTTTGAACATGTTGATGTTTATGGTAGGGTTTCAGTAACCATGCCTAATATATTATTTCGAGCGCGTGCCGTCAAAATGGTTTTAGCGGATCTCAGCATAAATAAGTCTCCATTAGCTAATCTTTTCAGCATTCTATATAATGCTATCCCCGGGGGCATATTACCGGGGTAAAAAGAGGTGGCCAATACCTCTAGTCTGGCCAGGACTAAAAAATTGGTTACAGTCTACTGTTTTGGCTTAGTCCTTGCATAGATTGAAAGAGATTAAACCAGAGCACCGCATAATCTACTACGGGTGGCCAGTTATCCGCAGGACTATGTCCTGGCGGGTTAGTTAAGGTTCTTTCGGGATCCACGTAGTGACTGCGGTTTAAAACAAATTCGCGGGGAGAGTAAGTGGCGGTTAAAAGACTGATGTAAGGTAAAATCAATATTTCTAGATAAGTTGCCGAGAACAACAGATACCCCACAGAGGAGTGACTGTTTGACTAAGCGTTGGAAATGAGTTGGTATTAATTGTATATGGCACGGGATGAATGTGAGGTACGGCGGACGTTACCCCACCCGTCTACCTATAATGAATGTGTCGTATGTTTTTCTCTTATGAATGTGTCGTATGAATGAGATGTGTGTTGGGATGAATGATGATGGATGAAAGGTATCATATACATTTGATACCATTGAATTTTCCTTCCTTGACCAGATATGTTCAGAGTATACTCTATTCATATCAGAATTACTACAGTGTGTCCCTGTGAGTAAGAACAATGTCTTCGGCTTATTTGATGGATTCGAACTTCGGTCCACCGGTTACGTCTCTACGTGCTGTTGCCGAATCAACAGAGGCCATCCAATGGTCAGAGATTAGATAGCTCGAGTACTTTTGCAAAAAATACTTGTGCATGGACCGGTCAGAGCCAATGTACAAAAATTGCCCGCTGAGTTCTTCATTGAAGAATAAAGAGGCGATGGTAGATCGTTCTCATGTCTACCCAGTGGATGAAAAAGACCACCGCGAAATAAGGCCGTCAAGGCAGATGTTCACGTTAAAACTTTCGACATTCATCCTATACAATGCCGAAAAATTTCGTACATGCTGAAATATTTCTAATGTCACGCTAATTCCTAAAAAGGGAGAAAATTATCGCCCAATTGCAATTTGTTTAGCACTTTCCAAACTTATGGAATATATGGTTAATATCCATCTTGTCAAATAACTAGAGACCAAAAATGTACTTTACGATTGTCAGTATGGCTTTCGTAGAGGTCGCTCTACGGAAGATCTTCTGGCTTTCCCCTCGGAAAAATGGTGTCATTCCATTCAGTATTTTGGGGAAAATATACTTCCAAGGCGACATGCTGTACCTGTATCAAAACTTATTGCATTTATTTCGCACTATACGAGTTGTTATAGATGGGATCTTATCAAACGATTTCAATATTAATTCAGGAGTACCGCAAGACTCCGTTCGTTTTCTTCCCAATTTCATATCTTCATAACTTCTATGTCTAACTTCCAACTCTATCTATCACTCGTATTCATTGAATTATAGACCAAGCCTTCTAGAGATTGAGGACTTGATATAAAACTTTGAATGGGATCGTATTAACACAGTCGATTTTAATTTTCATACATAAACGTATGTCAGATAATGTGAGTCCATCTATATTTATTAGTGGTGTAAATATTAAGCAATCAGAAACACTTGATGTTCTGGGCAAGTAAATACAGTGCGATGTCTAAGCGCATTTTCCAACTATCGAAAGAAGCATTCAAGTGTCTCGGTTTTTTGAAACGGTGTAAAACATACTTCACTTCATCTGATCTTCTTACTATTCAATGTATTTCAATGTTCTATGGATACTCGTTCCTGATACGCATATAGTTATCAAGAATATACCCATTTGTGGTCGATTAGCCAGTGGACCGCACAACACATAACGGGGTAAATTCATTCTTCAGCCGCACTGTTTGTATGTGTAACAAACTTCCCCGGTGTGAAAAGGTTTAAATCAACTCACAAATCATTTTTGTGAGTCGGTATAATGTACAAATTATATATGAAAACACTTATACAGCTTTTATTGCAGTTCAATGTTTTAGTTGCAGGTTTTATATTTCATAAATGTCAATAACTTTTCATCATCGTTGTCATACATGTCGTATGAAGAACAATCAATTTTGTTACTGTTTAAATAACAATTCTTTGACTTTCACAGTTTGTCAGACAGAAGACACTTCATTTTCTAACACTCTTTACGTAAGAGGTCAATTTAGAAGAAGAAATATCTAAAAATATAATACATTTTACAAATTGTTCAATTGTTTAGCTTTTTAATAATAGAAACGTTTAAGACTTTTAAAGCCTCTGTAAAACTAAAAGAGAATATTAGAAAAATGGGAGCACATCAAAAGATACTTTTTTGAATTATCTATAATATTGAACTTGGTAATACAAATTAGCATAAAAAGAAAATAACCATATACTATAGCATGAAACGAAATTAAGGCTCTTAGAAGTAAAACTAATAGTATTTTATAAAAAGAAAATATATTAAACAAACTTCCTACAATTCACCTACAACGTTGATGTTAGTCGAAAATAAGTACACGTATTTTGTTTGTATCAATTATTTGGTTACAATGACATTTTTTATATAACCACTGATCCATTTGACCAAGCAATTGACATTTTGGTTTTCGTATATTGCCCGCACAATTACCGTTCAATGAAACAATAAACGAATGCATTTAATGATTTTTTTATTTGTCTCCTCCTTTTTTTCCTGTTTTTCAATACAACTTCCAAATAAAAATAAATGAATGTAATTTGATCGAATCGTATGACTGTTGGGGACGTGTTTGTACAAAAAAAAATATATAATCAAAGTGTCCATATCTGTATCATTATCGGTATATTCATATATGGTCATTTACATTTATTTTTAAATGTTTATATTATAGCAACAACAATAGTAACCGAAATGACTTTTCTGTGATATGCAACGCATCTTAAAATCACACACCGACATACACACACACACACACACACACACCTAAAACCAAATCCAAACAGAGCAGTTTGTTCGTCAATTTACCAATTTGTATGAAAATGTGTTTATTTAAAAAACAAACATATACTTTTACAATATGTATGTATGAATGTATGTATATTTTTTTAATATGTACTCATATGCATTCTCATACATACATATCTACATATGTACGTTATTTTATATATATTTTCATTGCCTACTTTAAGGTTTGCTCTACGGCTCAATGCGCTAGTGTCAGACATACTATAACCAACCATCGCAGGAGTATCGGCAATTTGCACTCATGTTGAACATGAAAATAATGAAAAACACTTCGTGCGTAAACTGTTGATGTCTACACAACGCTATACACCCATTCCAGAGAGCTAGAGAAAGATAGACGTCTGTGTGTGTGGGTTCACATCTATTCAGGCAATCATATTATATGTGTAAAAATACATTTATGTATGTATGTGTATATAACACAGACCAAATCCTACAAGTCCAGACCATAAGGCAGTCACTTCCTACTAAGGTGTACTAACAAAAAACAAAAATAAACCTTAACCAGACCAAAAGTCGTCGTTCGTGGGATGTTTAACTCAAAAAATCAATCCAAAATCATGATGACTTAAAAGTAGTCAGTGGTGACAAAACTTGTTGTCAAATGGTTTAAATAAAAGTGGTATATACAAATCATTTCATATTTGATGGTAAAGAGACTAATTTCCAAAATATTTAGGAATTAGTTAGATCTCTGAATTCGTTTAGTTCAAAAATCTTATCCTACCCGACGAGCATTTTGACAAGTTTCTTTCATATATAATTCTGTTTTATAGACTAGTCAATAGTTTTGTCTAAAGACTAATCTAAAGTCTAGTCTATAATTTAGTCTATAGACTACACTATAGACTAGACTATAGACTAGACTATAGACTACACTATAGTCTAGTATAAAGTGTAGTCTATAGTCTAGTATAAAGTGTAGTCTATAGTCTAGTCTATAGTGTAGTCTATAGTCTAGTCTATAGTGTAGTCTATAGTCTAGTCTATAGTCTAGTCTATAGTCTAGTCTATAGTGTAGTCTATAGTGTAGTCTATAGTGTAGTCTATAGTCTAGTCTATAGTCTAGTCTATAGTCTAGTCAATAGTCTAGTCTATAGTCTAGTCTATAGTCTAGTCTATAGTCTAGTCTATAGTCTAGTCTATAGTCTAGTCTATAGTCTAGTCTATAGTCTAGTCTATAGTCTAGTCTATAGTCTAGTCTATAGTCTAGTCTATAGTCTAGTCTATAGTCTAGTCTATAGTCTAGTCTATAGTCCAGTCTATAGTCTAGTCTACAGTCTAGTCTATAGTCTAGTCTATAGTCTAGTCTATAGTCTAGTCTATAGTCTAGTCTATAGTCTAGTCTATAGTCTAGTCTATAGTCTAGTCTATAGTCTAGTCTATAGTCTAGTCTATAGTCTAGTCTATAGTCTAGTCTATAGTCTAGTCTATAGTCTAGTCTATAGTCTAGTCTATAGTCTAGTCTATAGTCTAGTCTATAGTCTAGTCTATAGTCTAGTCTATAGTCTAGTCTATAGTCTAGTCTATAGTCTAGTCTATAGTCTAGTCTATAGTCTAGTCTATAGTCTAGTCTATAGTCTAGTCTATAGTCTAGTCTATAGTCTAGTCTATAGTCTAGTCTATAGTCTAGTCTATAGTCTAGTCTATAGTCTAGTCTATAGTCTAGTCTATAGTCTAGTCTATAGTCTAGTCTATAGTCTAGTCTATAGTCTAGTCTATAGTCTAGTCTATAGTCTAGTCTATAGTCTTGTCTTTAGTCTAGTCTATTGTCAAATCTATAGTTTAGTCTATAGTCTAGTCTATAGTCTAGTCTATAGTCTAGTCTATAGTCTAGTCTATAGTATAGTCTATAGTCTAGTCTATAGTCTAGTCTATAGTCTAGTCTATAGTCTAGTCTATAGTCTAGTTTATAGTCTAGTCTATAGTCTAGTCTATAGTCTGTTCTATAGTCTAGTCTATAGTCTAGTGTATAGTCTAGTCCATAGTCTAGTCTATAGTCTAATCTATAGTCTAGTCTATAGTCTATTCTACAGTCTATTCTATAGTCTAGTCTATAGTCTAGTCTATAGTCTAGTCTATAGTCTAGTCTATAGTCTAGTCTATAGTCTAGTCTAGTTTATAGTATAGTCTATAGTCTAGTCTATAGTCTAGTCTATAGTCTAGTCTATAGTCTAGTCTATAGTCTAGTCTATAGTCTAGTCTATAGTCTAGTCTATAGTCTAGTCTATAGTCTAGTCTATAGTCTAATCTATAGTCTAGTCTATAGTCTATTCTACAGTCTATTCTATAGTCTAGTCTATAGTCTATTCTATAGTCTAGTCTATAGTCTAGTCTATAGTCTAGTCTATAGTCTAGTCTAGTTTATAGTATAGTCTATAGTCTAGTCTATAGTCTAGTCTATAGTCTAGTCTATAGTCTAGTCTATAGTCTAGTCTATAGTCTAGTCTATAGTCTAGTCTATAGTCTAGTTTATAGTCTAGTCTATAGTCTAGTCTTTAGTCTAGTATATAGTTTAGTATATAGCTTAGTATATAGTTTAGTCTATAGTCTAGTCTACAGTCTAGTCTATAGTCTAGTCTACAGTCTAGTCTATAGTCTAGTCTTTAGTCTAGTATACAGTCTAGTCTAGTCTATAGTCTATTCTCGTCTATAGTCTTGTATATAGTCTAGTCTACAGTCCCATCTAGAGTGTAGTCTATAGTCTAGAGTAATTTATAGTCTATAGTCTGACAGAATTACAAAATACTTACAAATATGGTTCAAGGTGTTGAAGTACCCTTCCTTGAAAGATTTCTTATATCAGAACAACTGTAAGCGTATATATCGCTCGTTTACTTGAAGACTGGCTGAACTCAAACGTTTGTTTGTTATGTTTAAGTAACTTTAAATAATGAAATGTGATACATTATTCAACTGATATAGTAGACAGTTCCAAAAAACGGGAATTTCGTGTTAAGGCCGTCTTTAAGTAAATCAGCGATATGTAAGTACGTGATATAACACAGATATTGTAACGTCACTACTCACCTTTAATGAATTGAGTGAGATTGAAGAGGACATTGCTTGGTTAGTTGGAATTGTTATAATGAAAACAAAAAGGGAAAATGTAAAAGAAAATAACAACAACAATATAAATGCAACATGCACACCTGACAAACTCTTAAGTTCAATAAGCACACAATCATACAAGTAAGTAGAATGAGAGAATAATAAGAATAAAACCCCAACTTATTTGTTCACCTTGGGTTACAACACAATTGGATGGATGTAAAAAATCACACTTTTACACATGTTCAATTTTGTTAAAAAAAAAATATTTTGTTGTTGTTGTAGCATTTTATTTTTACAACATTTTTTTCCAGTGCCTTTATTTTGTTTTCTCACCAGTGAGAGATGGTAAGTAATTTCTAACAGTAAGTAACTGTGCATGAGAGTGTCTACTGGTATTGCAATTGTTTCCTCTTTAATGCTCATGCATGCCTTGTATATAGTTTTCTATTTTTTTTTTTTGCTTTTTCTTCATGTATATTTTTCTTTGCCATTTTTAAAGTGATACTTGAACACTTTTACTGGTGTCAATTTGTTTGTACTACTTTTACACATGAATACAATTTTTCAATAACAGTTTTTGCCACATAGAAAAAATGAAGAAAAAAATAACACTACACCAACACACTTATGTAAAACAAAATTTTTAGCCTCAATTTTTATTTAATTCCATTTTCCATTTTTTTAAAAGAATTTTTCAAGTTAATAAAATTTTTCACTTGTCCGTAAATATTAATTTCTTTTAACAACTTTCACATGATGTTTTTCCTAATACTTACTAAGTTCAAAAATTCAATCAATTTAAAACTCCATCACTGTCACTTGAACTTGATGGCCTTTTAAGGAGAGTCCTAATGCATACCTCATGTACTAGCAAAACTACTGCACCAAAGAATAAATCTATGACAAAATAAAACCTCATAACTGAGGAATTTGAAGGCAACACAACAAAAAAAGGCATCTCCTTGAAAAATATTTCAAAGTAAAGATCGACTTTAAAATCTTCTGAACAACATTTTACCCACATTACACATACACGTAGATATTTATTCTTGCTCTTATGAAGACACAGGAACATTCAACTACATTTATAAAATCAAGTTCATTCATACATCTTTACATTATTAATGTTCATGTGTTGACAACTGTTTTATATTCCTTGTACTGCTTTTCCATTTTTTTCTTTCTTTCAATTCCATTGCTTGCATCTAAGTTTATATTTTAGCAATGACATTTCATATGCTGATATTTTAAAGTGGTTTGACAGACTAAGTACTCTCTAACACACACACACACAACCGTGAAATGTTGGATTGAGTGAGTGCTATAACGAAATGCAACAGTGTTAATAACAACACAAACGCTGAAGCACATGAATACTCAACACGTTTGCTAAAGGTTAGCACTTAGCAATGAAGTTGCCATATTGAAGAAGAATTTAATTGAAGGTGTTTAAAAAAATTTTGCATCGAAAATGCAGTGTTATAGCAGTCCACAGTCTACTCTATTTTTAATTTTTTTATATAGTCTAGTCTATAGTCAAGTATATAGTCTAGCATATAGTCTAGCATATAGTCTAGTATATAGTCTATAGTCTAGTATATAGTCCAGTCTATAGTCTAGTCTATAGTCTAGTCTATAGTCTAGTCTATAGTCTAGTCTATAGTCTAGTCTATAGTCTAGTCTATAGTCTAGTCTATAGTCTAGTCTATAGTCTAGTCTATAGTCTAGTCTATAGTCTAGTCTATAGTCTAGTCTATAGTCTAGTCTATAGTCTAGTCTATAGTCTAGTCTATAGTCTAGTCTATAGTCTAGTCTATAGTCTAGTCTATAGTCTAGTCTAGTTAGTCTAGTCTATAGTCTAGTCTATAGTCTAGTCTATAGTCTAGTCTATAGTCTAGTCTATAGTTTAGTCTATAGTCTAGTCTATAGTCTAGTCTATAGTCTAGTCTATAGTCTAGTCTATAGTCTAGTCTATAGTCTAGTCTATAGTATAGTCTATAGTCTAGTCTATAGTCTAGTCTATAGTCTAGTCTATAGTCTAGTCTATAGTCTAGTCTATAGTCTAGTCTATAGTCTAGTCTATAGTCTAGTCTATAGTCTAGTCTATAGTCTAGTCTATAGTCTAGTCTATAGTCTAGTCTATAGTCTAGTCTATAGTCTAGTCTATAGTCTAGTCTATAGTCTAGTCTATAGTCTAGTCTATAGTCTAGTCTATAGTCTAGTCTATAGTCTAGTCTATAGTCTAGTCTATAGTCTAGTCTATAGTCTAGTCTATAGTCTAGTCTATAGTCTAGTCTATAGTCTAGTCTACAGTCTAGTCTATAGTCTAGTCTATAGTCTAGTCTATAGTCTAGTCTATAGTTTAGTCTATAGTCTAGTCTATAGTCTAGTCTATAGTCTAGTCTATAGTCTAGTCTATAGTCTAGTCTATAGTCTAGTCTATAGTCTAGTCTATAGTCTAGTCTATAGTCTAGTCTAGTCTATAGTCTAGTCTATAGTCTAGTCTATAGTCTAGTCTATAGACTATAGACTAGACTATAGACTAGACTATAGACTAGACTATAGACTAGACTATAGACTAGACTATAGACTAGACTATAGACTAGACTATAGACTGGACTATATACTAGACTATAGACTATATACTAGACTATATGCTAGACTATATGCTAGACTATATACTTGACTATAGACTAGACTATATAAAAAAATTAAAAATAGAGTAGACTGTGGACTGCTATAACACTGCATTTTCGATGCAAAATTTTTTTAAACACCTTCAATTAAATTCTTCTTCAATATGGCAACTTCATTGCTAAGTGCTAACCTTTAGCAAACGTGTTGAGTATTCATGTGCTTCAGCGTTTGTGTTGTTATTAACACTGTTGCATTTCGTTATAGCACTCACTCAATCCAACATTTCACGGTTGTGTGTGTGTGTGTTAGAGAGTACTTAGTCTGTCAAACCACTTTAAAATATCAGCATATGAAATGTCATTGCTAAAATATAAACTTAGATGCAAGCAATGGAATTGAAAGAAAGAAAAAAATGGAAAAGCAGTACAAGGAATATAAAACAGTTGTCAACACATGAACATTAATAATGTAAAGATGTATGAATGAACTTGATTTTATAAATGTAGTTGAATGTTCCTGTGTCTTCATAAGAGCAAGAATAAATATCTACGTGTATGTGGGTAAATGTTCAGAAGATTTTAAAGTCGATCTTTACTTTGAAATATTTTTCAAGGAGATGCCTTTTTTTTGTTGTGTTGCCTTCAAATTCCTCAGTTATGAGGTTTTATTTTGTCATAGATTTATTCTTTGGTGCAGTAGTTTTGCTAGTACATGAGGTATGCATTAGGACTCTCCTTAAAAGGCCATCAAGTTCAAGTGACAGTGATGGAGTTTTAAATTGATTGAATTTTTGAACTTAGTAAGTATTAGGAAAAACATCATGTGAAAGTTGTTAAAAGAAATTAATATTTACGGACAAGTGAAAAATTTTATTAACTTGAAAAATTCTTTTAAAAAAATGGAAAATGGAATTAAATAAAAATTGAGGCTAAAAATTTTGTTTTACATAAGTGTGTTGGTGTAGTGTTATTTTTTTCTTCATTTTTTCTATGTGGCAAAAACTGTTATTGAAAAATTGTATTCATGTGTAAAAGTAGTACAAACAAATTGACACCAGTAAAAGTGTTCAAGTATCACTTTAAAAATGGCAAAGAAAAATATACATGAAGAAAAAGCAAAAAAAAAAAATAGAAAACTATATACAAGGCATGCATGAGCATTAAAGAGGAAACAATTGCAATACCAGTAGACACTCTCATGCACAGTTACTTACTGTTAGAAATTACTTACCATCTCTCACTGGTGAGAAAACAAAATAAAGGCACTGGAAAAAAATGTTGTAAAAATAAAATGCTACAACAACAACAAAATATTTTTTTTTTAACAAAATTGAACATGTGTAAAAGTGTGATTTTTTACATCCATCCAATTGTGTTGTAACCCAAGGTGAACAAATAAGTTGGGGTTTTATTCTTATTATTCTCTCATTCTACTTACTTGTATGATTGTGTGCTTATTGAACTTAAGAGTTTGTCAGGTGTGCATGTTGCATTTATATTGTTGTTGTTATTTTCTTTTACATTTTCCCTTTTTGTTTTCATTATAACAATTCCAACTAACCAAGCAATGTCCTCTTCAATCTCACTCAATTCATTAAAGGTGAGTAGTGACGTTACAATATCTGTGTTATATCACGTACTTACATATCGCTGATTTACTTAAAGACGGCCTTAACACGAAATTCCCGTTTTTTGGAACTGTCTACTATATCAGTTGAATAATGTATCACATTTCATTATTTAAAGTTACTTAAACATAACAAACAAACGTTTGAGTTCAGCCAGTCTTCAAGTAAACGAGCGATATATACGCTTACAGTTGTTCTGATATAAGAAATCTTTCAAGGAAGGGTACTTCAACACCTTGAACCATATTTGTAAGTATTTTGTAATTCTGTCAGACTATAGACTATAAATTACTCTAGACTATAGACTACACTCTAGATGGGACTGTAGACTAGACTATATACAAGACTATAGACGAGAATAGACTATAGACTAGACTAGACTGTATACTAGACTAAAGACTAGACTATAGACTAGACTGTAGACTAGACTATAGACTAGACTGTAGACTAGACTATAGACTAAACTATATACTAAGCTATATACTAAACTATATACTAGACTAAAGACTAGACTATAGACTAGACTATAAACTAGACTATAGACTAGACTATAGACTAGACTATAGACTAGACTATAGACTAGACTATAGACTAGACTATAGAGTCTAGTCTATAGTCTAGTCTATAGTCTAGTCTATAGTCTAGTCTATAGTCTAGTCTATAGTCTAGTCTATAGTCTAGTCTATAGTCTAGTCTATAGTCTAGTCTATAGTCTAGTCTATAGTCTAGTCTATAGTCTAGTCTATAGTCTAGTCTATAGTCTATTCTATAGTCTAGTCTATAGTCTATAGTCTAGTCTATAGTCTAGTCTATAGTCTAGTCTATAGTCTAGTCTATAGTCTAGTCTATAGTCTAGTCTATAGTCTAGTCTATAGTCTAGTCTATAGTCTAGTCTATAGTCTAGTCTATAGTCTAGTCTATAGTCTAGTCTATAGTCTAGTCTATTGTCTAGTCTATTGTCTAGTCTATAGTCTAGTCTATAGTCTAGTCTATAGTCTAGTCTATAGTCTAGTCTATAGTCTAGTCTATAGTCTAGTCTATTGTCTAGTCTATAGTCTAGTCTATAGTCTAGTCTATAGTCTAGTCTATAGTCTAGTCTATAGTCTAGTCTATAGTCTAGTATATAGTCTAGTCTATAGTCTAGTCTATAGTCTAGTCTATAGTCTAGTCTATAGTCTAGTCTATAGTCTAGTCTATAGTCTAGTCTATAGTCTAGTCTATAGTCTAGTCTATAGTCTAGTCTATAGCCTAGTCTATAGTCTAGTCTATAGTCTAGTCTATAGTCTAGTCTATAGTCTAGTCTATAGTCTAGTCTATAGTCTAGTCTATAGTCTAGTCTATAGTCTAGTTTATCATGCTGTCGAATTTGAATTAAAACTTTAGACTTCTATACAGGCTTCTGTAGAAATTAGATCCAAATAGTTTAGAGTGCATAATTTAAGGAACTTCGACCAGGAAATTGAACATTGGACTATAATTTAATACACTTTTAAATTTAACCTTTCGAAATAGATTCTTTGTATCTTTAAACTTAATCCTTCCTAATGATATATACCATGCTTATTTCATATTATCTATTAAAAATTACAATAATTCGAAAACTTCATTTACCTGGTGTAATTTTTGTGACAGTATTATACTCATTAGTATTAACATTACAAACATTAATTTGGGATTTTGTGTAGCCATAAAAAACGTACTAAGTAAATTTTAATGTAAAAATGCATTTTATACACTATTTTTTGCAAAAAAAGAGAAAATAACAATAAAAGTGTTATTAACAAAACATAACTGAAAATGACACACTTTAATGGACTTTTGTAATACAAAAAAAAATTAGTAACAATTTTACTTACACCACTACCAATACTATACTGCTACACTTTTTACTTATATTCTTCTTAATCACTACTGTTGACTCTGTGCTTGGCTATGAGTGTATAAGTATGTGAGTAATCGTAAGTCCTTTTATTATTCTTATTTGGCTTCATGCAACTTCAACTAAACTATAAAATTGCTTACACTTACATACTTACATAAGTACATATGTATGTGCATTCAAAATGAGTTTGTATATGTATGTATAAATGTTTGTATATTGCATTTACTTTTGGAATAAATTGTATGTGTGCTTGTGTATGTTTGCAAGTACTTTTCATTCCCATCAAACTCTGTCAATTTTACTGACAAGACACCAATTTGCTCATACTCCAGCTCCTTTTTCACTGACTAACAAGAATTTATGCAATGAAACTGAATATTTAGAAAAAAGTGTATAAATCGTTTGAGATTGAGTATGAGGGTAAACCGATTAAATGCATTTTATACTTTTATGTGCATATGTATGCAGTTGTATTGTATTGAAAAACAGTTTTAGAAGATTTTTAAATTGTATTTTAGAATATAGAATTTTATGTTATTGATAGTATAGTATGCGTAATCATAAAATTAAAATACAAAAATACACATAAGAGCGTTATATTCGGCTATATCGAATAAAAATTTATCGAATTGTTTCAGTTTTGCATCGGACATGGACACATAATTTCGGTGAATCGGTATTAAGGTTATATACCCTAGTAGGTGAGAGCTAATCCAAAAACGAAAGATTAAATACATGCTTTATTAAACATGCTTTATTTTTGAGATCGAAGTGCTTTACATGAACACCTGCTGTGTTGTTCTTATTTGCTAGTGATGCTTTTATAATCACAGGGTAAGCTAATTAGACGACTCACCACCGCGCCTTTATGCTCTTGACACGTTGGTGGCAAATTTTGAACTCTTCTCTAGTAATTGTGCTCTAATCTCTTGTCCACTGCTGCTCAGAAATTAATTCCCAAAATGCTAAAACTTTATATTTGTTTTCAATAATGTAAATAGAACGCCCTCGATTAATTCGGCAACAGCAACTGAAGACGTAATAGGTAGACCAAAATCCGACAGCCATATAAGCCACATAGGAGATAGTAGGAAGATTCATATCCATAGTCAATCAACCCGGATTACCTTGTATAAAAGCCACTGACACACTCACTCACTCTAGGTATACGGATTGGTGAGACCCTCAAATCTCTACCTCAATCTCGTATCTTCTACACTTGACACTAACGCATTTCCCATGCATATTCCCACAGTCAGAACTCTTCTCACGAGTTTGGATTAAAACAACAACCAGATATACAAGACAAATTCCATTATTTTACCATGTGGAACCATATTATGGGGTTCTCCAGTTTGACCCCATGGAAAATAATTAAAAGGGAAGGCCGAGGATTCATTTTATTGCCATATAGTCTCAAAATACTAGAGGTCCTAGAACCTCTTATTCGCGATATTGCAATAACATTGAAATGAAGTTCCCTAGGATGACCTTAGTCCTTAGACAGGATGAAATCAGTGACCCACAGGGATGAATACTGAGGTAAGAATGCTATTCCTTTAACAAAAACTTTTCACAAAATCTTAAAATTTAACACTTCATGTATACAACAGTATAGTTGATTATAGTTTACTGCGTAGATAAGTTTCGACTCAGACACTAAGGTTGTATATGAAGAATCTGCCAAAGAAACTGTTTCTCTTAGCGGCTAGAGCTGGATATTCGCAGAAAATGTAGAAGGCTATTTCTTCTTTCACCCTGTATTTGAATCTGCAACAGGCAAGCCTACTTGCAACTCTTAATATTGTCCAGTCTAGTAGGCGAATATTGCCTTCTATAGTCTGCGTTGGATGTTACGTTTCCATTATAATTTGTAGTCTAGGATAATTCCCAGGTATTTAACATTTTTATATGAGGGGCATTATACAGTTCCTTAACACTGACTAGTTGATGTTTGGAATATTGATCTTTATTGTAAACAATAGCTGTTCAGACTTTCTTGGTCATTCTCTGTGGTCGAGTTATTGAGCAGCAACAGAGCGTATTCAATATAACTTAAGAACTTTCCCGGTACCAGTATCATAACATTATCCACATAAGCAACACATTTATCCTTTTTTTCTTTAATTCAATAGGAATCGAGTTTACAACAATGAGCCAAAGTAATGGAGATATTAGTCCATGCCTCATTCCACTTGCAAGGACTTAAAACTGTAATCAAAACTTGTAACTATTACAGATTTCAATATAGTTACTAACCAACTCTAAAAAGTCTAGAGTTTTTTGAATTGCAGAAGTATTTACATTATTAAAAGCACCTATCCAAGCAGGCTTCCATAAGTATAGTGTTAAAATTCAAGGGACCTTTCTGTAACTCCGGTCTGTGTAAATATGAAAAACTTCTTTTGTCGGCATTGGAAATACACATGACCTTTACTTTTTCCCAATTGTCCAGATCATGGTTGAGATAGTGAATATTCTATGAAGACAAGAGATAATATATTCCTGTAAACTTTGTGACATCTTTAGCTAAATACCATTAGGTCCTAGTGACTCGAATAGTAAAAAACGAAAATCTGTCATGGGAGACGAGTATTAAGTGGGATATTAAGAGACTATGTCCATTACTCTGACCAAGTGTTGTCATTACTCTTAATAAAGACTGAAACTTTACCATGAATTTTTCTAAGTCTAGCAGAGTTTTTTGGTGGATGAGAGAGAGGCAAAGAGTGAATATTATGTCAAGTTAAGCGATGATATATTCCTTTGAACTTCCCCCCGGGGGCATGTTGGTGAAACCTCCACCTTGGTGATAAAGCAATCCCGGGGAATAGAGGGGATTCAAATACCACTGGCCGGGATGAAAATTGGTTGCAGTCTACTGCCTGGCTTAGTCCTTACATAGATTGAAAAGAGGTCGAACCAGAGCACCACATAATCTGGTACTACAGGTGGCCAGTTGCCCGCAGGAGTATGTCCTGGCTGGTTAGTTGGTTAAGGTTCTACGGGATCTCTTGGTTAAGGTTCGGGATCTACGTAGTGGCTCTGATTTCAACCCAAATTAGCGGGAAGAGTGAGTTGCGGTTATAGACTGATGTAAGGTAAAGTCAATATTTCCGTTCGGTGATATTGGTGCTGTTGCCGAAACAACATATACCCCACAGAGGAGTGACTTTTGGACTAAGCGTTGGAAACGAGGCCATCCCATCTGCGTGGTTGTGAATGGAAGTGATGTTTTACATCTCTGAAGTTAAGCATCCAGGCAGCAATGGTCAGAAATTAAATAGTTCGAGTACTTCAGCAAAGTGCTTGTACTTGGACCGGCCCAATCCATGTATAAAAATTGCCACCTGAGTTCTTCATTGAAGTATTCAGAAGCAATGGAAGACCGTTGTCAAGTCTACCCAGTGGATGAAAAAGAACACCGTGGGATAGGGCACCATGCCATGTACTCAAGTAAAGCACTTCGACATTCATTCCTTTGAACTTTGTAACGTTCTTTAGAGTCCTACTTTCAATACCAAATAGATGAATTGTTGAGAACGGTGTAAATCAATGAAAGACAAAATTAACTTAAGCATCGATAAGTAATCTAAACACTGGGGATGTCGATCTCTGATGCCAACAGAGGTCCACTTATTTGCGTATAACTAGAAACAATGAGGGCGATAATGGTTGAGAATGATAGTTGTGAGAAGATATTGATATACATGAGTGCCTATACTATACATGTATCACGTAGCCAGACAAATGCAAAACCGTTCGACATCTGTAAAAACTTCAACGAATAGATTCGACACATGTAAAGCAAGCAGAAACGACAGTAATACTTTGATACAGTTCTTCTACTACGATTTGCATGGTCTCTGATCCTTATATCTCCTTATAACTCCTTGTAAAATTAAATTAATTAAATCTAATAAAACTTTTATAATTTTAAAACAAATTTTAATTCTATTTAAGCCACTCTATTCCAAGCGTTGAAACTAAAACCTAAAACTGATAAAACAATTTCTATTAAATTTCACAATTTATTATACAGAAATTTCATTTTATAACCATTTAATATATGAATAAAAAATACCTTTATTTTTATATTTTATTTATATGTAAATAATTTTTTTAGATTATAAATTTTATGTTTTACAATTTATTAAGAATAATAGAGTTCGAAAAGAAGAAGCCTGTTGTCTATTTATTTTATTTGTTGTTGTATTTGCTTTTCCCCAAAAATATGTAAAAGAAACAACTTTTTGAAACCAATAAAACAAAATCCCTTTGCTTTTAATATGGTAGTTGTTGTTAACATGGTTGTTGGAGAAGGGAGATAAGGTCACAAAAAAGCGGAAATACTATTGAATGACATAAATTTCTCACACCTAAATGAAATTTTTGCTTTATGTATTCTATTTTATGGCCAAAAGGTTTTCTAGACACCGTTAGACAAAGTTGTGTTGATGGGTGAGTTGTATAGTAGTCGCAGAAGTAGACACATAAAAAGAAATAAAACTTGAGATACACTTTAATAAATACTACTGATGAAATATTATATAGACTTTGTATATAGATACAAATTTTTTTTGGTGGGTATAAATAAATCGTAAGTAATGTTGTGTGTGAATTTTTGTGAGTTGAGGGCATAAAATACAGCCGTAAAATTTATAGTTACACTTTAAAACCCAGAAACAATCTATCAATTTTATTACGAGGGGGGTATGGGACATTTTATAGACATGAAAGCCTAGAATGATGGATACTAATTTAAGTTTAGTTTATTTAGAGAAGAATGATGTCTAAATTCAATTAAAATCTGTTCTACAGAATGGTAATTCCCAACACGTTCTGGGTTCTTAATGATCTGTTCGTGGATGCGGCCGCTTAGCTAACGCTAGAAAAATAGAAAAATATCAGAATGCAGTTGAATCCGATCGGACATTGTAGAAACGGGGGATGGTAGGTTAGGTTGCGTATGTTGTATTTAACCTTAGGATTACTATGGAATATAACTTTACCAATATATCGTAGTCTATGCCTTTGTAAAGTTGGATAATCACATAGAATATGTTGTACCGATTTCTTCTCTTTAACATCTAAACAACCTCTACAATAGCCATAACGTGGGTAACACAGTAGCCAAGGATTATACCCGTGATAAGTCTAAATGAGTTTCGTTTCACTCACAGCCCATTCAACTATCAAGCTGATGCATAATGATCGGCGGCGGCGCAAACGGCGGCTTATTAATGAAAATACCGGCGGAGGGCTAAATTGTCGGCTCAGTTTAACTATTTATTCAGAAATTGTGAACGTTTATTAAATTGTATAGTAGTCTATTATATAGAAAGCTGTCTCTTTATAAGATTTTTCTGTTGAAATGGAATGTCCATCAAAGTAGTTTTCACTGTTTTAATATTAGCACAATAATCTTTCCAATTTTCCATAGGAATAGTGACAACTCGCTTAAAATTGGTTAAATTATTTTCTCAAATACAAGTGCGTTTCCAACATTTATCTGCGGCTACATTAAGGCCGGCTTATGAAAAGTATTACCTGCGGCCAGTTGCCGCAGATTTGAGCCGTTTCGGCTTGTATCTGTGGTGTGAAGAGCAAGAGTTACTTCAAGCGATGACACGTTAGACCTGGTTCACACTGGGAAACTTTTGTTGAGAAATTTTTTATTTTGTGTGTGAGAGAAAGAGATGGTTGATATTGGTTTCACTTTCTCTCACACACAAATATCATTTTAACTTAATAACTTTAGAGTATTCTTATCGAGGATGTGTCGTTGGCAAGAGTTACTTCTAGCACTCATATCAACTCGACGTGATGTTGTGTCAGTTGTGACAATGATTGAATACAATTAGAGTATTCCTATCGAGGATGTATCGTTGGCATCTGTTTCTGCCTAGAAGTTTGTGCAGATATCGGGTAGTCGAATATACAACAAATGGACCAGTTTATTGGAGAAAATTCATAAGCCTGTAACTCTTTGCGTATATGAACAATTTGTGGATATTGAGATTTCGTAGTCCCTTAGGATATTGTTTACGGCTCAAACATCCATTGATGGTATTCTGATCTTAAAAGTTCTTTGAGTAAACAATTCTGAGAAACTTCGTTTATGAGATTAAGTTTCTGAACATAGCATTATCGTTCAGGATTTGTCTTATTGATTGAGGTTCCTGCTAGGTGCACATAGTAACTGAGGTTGAAACATAAATGACAGAATGACAATGTTGGTTAAAAACCTTATTAACGGTGAAGTCAATATTGCGGAATAAGTTCGATGCTGTGGCCGAAACAAAACACACACACCTAAGAGGTACGACTGATTAAATATGAAGTCAATATTGAGGAATAAGTTCGATCCAGTTGCCGAAACAACACACGCTCCTAAGAGAAATGAGTATGGAACTAAATGTTTCAAATGATTAATATACTGAATGAATCAAGGGTTGATAGGGCTCGCCAAATCTGTAAGTATGAATGTGCTGAATGTTGTCTTAAGTGTTCAGGATTAAAGAGTTGAATCTTGCGTTGAATGTTAATGGAATTGCGGTATCTTATTCAAATATCATCATTGATCTTCCCTTCTTTGCCAGTTTATATTCTGAATTTGCAATTATTGACAGATACTACATTTCGTCACATCACTTACATATGTAGATACTGTGCCAAATCCACAGATGCCAATCCAGCAGTGTGGTTTTGGCTTTTACTCAAGCCATGCAGGAAAAGGCTGCAAGTCTGGCAGGAAACAAAGGGAAATCAATGATCAGTCGCTATATAGCTAAGCAAAGTTTTTGTACATGATTCGGTGTCTACCATGTACAAAAATAGCTGCTTATGTGTTCCAAATAGATCACAAGGGGCAGTGATAGGTCTCTCTGAAAGACCTTTTTTAATGTTATGTGCATTACAAAAATCGGCCGTACAACTAGGTTCCACTATATATATATCATCTTTTATCATTATTTGTACAACCTTTATGTCATTGGGTCACATTTTTTTAAATTCTATGCAACCCACTACAATACAAAATATAAAAGAGAACACACAAATAAAACACAACAAAACTTCCCACCACTGCCCCCGAATCAACACGAAGACAATATATACAATTTACTCCAAACACCCAAACTGTCCTTTTCTTTAGCTCTCTTACTAATATCTTCAACAAAACACTTCCTTCTCCATCTCCTCCTTCTGTTTAATTTCTGTGTAACAGGCTTTCTTTTTTTTATTTTGTAAGTGGAATGAATGGTTCGTGTGATAAACGGCCGTAGGCACCTTTTTCCGTATTAAAATTTTGCTACATTTTATATTTTATTGATTTCAATTTTATTTTAATTTAAATTTGCCAACGGCCGTTTTGAAGAAAGTTTTTTTGGCGCTTTTTCTTATATTTTTTCAATTTAATTTTTTTGTTTTTGTATTCTCTCTATGAATATAAGAGTGTGTTCGTTCGTTTATTTTGTTTCCTGTTGGAGGAAAAAAAACTTTGTTGTTCTTCTCCTTTTATGCCCAATAATTGCTCTGGAAATTGTTTTACAGTTATTGAAGTTTCTATAGTATTATTAAATACATGTGTTTTATACACTAAATTTTTAGTTGTGAATTCAAAGAAATTGTTATTTAGCAAACTTACCATCACTGCATTGCGTTTAAAGTCCATAAAGTTTTTCACCTCTGCTGCCAGTTCACGCAAGAGAATGATGCCATCCTTTCGTTTTACTTCGATATCGTTGTCTTTGAAACGCTGCAAGTAGAGACAGACAGATAGACAGACTCATTATTAAACAGCTAAATTTGAAATTATTTAAGTTCATTTACTAATTAAAATTTAAATTGTCTTGTATTTACTAAAGAAATTAATTATGAAAATTCCATTATGATTATTTGTTAACATTCCATCTGAATAATAAATATATTTGTAGCCTTTAAATGTGAATCTTTTTTTTTTTTTGAAAAGTTCTTGAGAGCCATAGCAAATGTTAATGTTTTGTAGACTAGACATATTAAATTTAATATTCTGTTATTTATTTAAATAATTTAAATAATGTTTAGCTTTAATAGGTTATTTATTTTAACAATCTTTAAATTATGTACGTCGGCATTCATTCATTTTATCAATGGCGTTTATTCTTAGAATTATTAATCTTTTATGAATACAGAGATCAATATTTTCATACTCAAACATCGATTGTAGGTATAAAGAGATAGATTTTAAGCTAATGAATCTTTGCAAAACGCTTATGAAAATATTGAATAGGAAAAACAGTACATAATGTACAGGGTACTAATATCTCCAAGGAAACTCTAATAATATAATAAGGACAGAAAAGAATATATACTTGTGTGGATTTACAGGCAATATATCGATGTGTTACAATCTCAATGGTCCAGCATTTTGGCCTATGTTTTCCACTATCCAAGAATATGTCTAAATCTATATTGCGATTCATGTAATCCCATAATTGAATTAATTTTACAAAGGAGCAGTTTAGGGATTACTCCGATGTAATAGATAAATAGATTAAGTGATGCATCACAATGATAAATGGAGTATTATTCCATATATTTTAATTAATTTTAGACCATCTAGTCTATAGTCTAGTCTATAGTCTAGTCTATAGTCTAGTCTATAGTCTAGTCTATAGTCTAGTCTATAGTCTAGTCTATAGAGTAGTCTATAGTCTAGTCTATAG
>NC_060950.1:54679150-54684739 GCF_022045245.1 Lucilia cuprina | reverse complement strand
CTAGTCTATAGTCTAGTCTATAGTCTAGTCTATAGTCTAGTCTATAGTCTAGTCTATAGTATAGTCTATAGTCTAGTCTATAGTCTATTCTATAGTCTAGTCTATAGTATAGTCTATAGTCTAGTCTATAGTTTAGTCTATAGTATAGTCTAGTTTATAGTCTAGTCTACATTCTAGTCTTTAGTTTAGTCTAGTTAGTTAGTTACTTAGTTAGTTAGTTAGTTAGTTAGTTAGTTAGTTAGTTAGTTAGTTAGTTAGTTAGTTAGTTGTCTCTTAATTATCTCTTCTTAAAGGTAAACACGATGGGACCTATTGGACTCAAGTGTAGCTGATATACTTTTAATGTTATTACACCCTGCTCAGATCACGTACTAATCTATCAACCTTCGTAACTGGTAAACAATGTGCGGTTAATAATTTAGCATTATTCTATCTCTTCTCACCCAACCATATCACTCCTTGCACTCTACTCTCCTACCTACATATGTATGAGACGACAAATTCGAATGTTAGTTGCTGCAATTTTTTTGGCAATTAGTTTTTGTTTTTATTTGTGCTCGTTCCAGACGGACAAGGTTACATGAAGGTACCCAACCATATTCGTACTAAACGTAGACACTACCGATTTTAAAATCTATAGAAATATTTTGTAATCTACTGGTGTTTGTATGAGTGATTCTGTATTCATGTAATATTATCAGAAGATGGCAGGGGCAAAGAGAGGCATACAATAGTGAGTATTTTTGGGGTGTAAGTGCATGTGGTTGAATGGCGGGACAACAAATAAAAGCAAATCGTAAATCAACGTAAAGTCATACAACAATGTTTTTTGTGTGTGACGGTTGCTCGGTTTTTTTGTTGTTGTTGATGATGGGGAATATTACATCAAGTATAAATATTTTACATTGGAAAGCGTTTTTCTTTTCTGTTTAGTGAGGATGTTACTATATTTACTACCATAATTATTAGCATGCACTTGCATAACGTCAAGTGAAATTTCAATGGCTCCTTGTTTTGTTTTAATTAGTTTTAAAGAAAAAAATAAAGTTATAGTAAGGAGGAATTTTACATGAATATTTATTAACATTTTTTGGTTTATTTGATTCCATTTACGTTTCATGTAACGATATATTCACAAGTCGACTCTTACTATTATTTTATGAGAGTTTTGATTTGAAAAGTACGAGTATTTAATGTATTGCAAACAAACAAATAAAACATATTTATTTCTTTCTCTCTTGTCTATGCAAATATTTATGTCTGGCCCTGTCATTTAACCAGGACCATGTTCTATAATAATAACAAAAATAAATAAAATTCAAAAGTAAATGCATTTTTGTCCCTATGGGCAAAAACTATCATCTTGTAGATATGGTAACTTGTATTTTTGAAAAAAGAAACGCTTAAAAAGTGTATAACACTACACCTTTTAGTTTGTGGCGATATCGGTTTGAAGATATTCCTATCTTGATTCTATTAAATTCTTAACTGTAGAATGAACCGACACTAGGTAAACCTCAAGAAGGAGAAAGGACAAATTCAACGCAAAGTAGTAGGTGTTTCTTTTAAATTCATTTTTTTAACGTGTACCTCCACACTACCATAGTCTATGGTGTAATTATTAAAACGCATAAATAATTTCATTATTAAACTTAAAATACTATATACAATGCTATTGTTTTTACAGAAAAAATAAAATTATACAACCGACACTAGGATACCCAAAAAGTAGTTTTTAAGTAAGTGTTTTGTGGCAACACTTAAGAGCTAAAGCGGATTGTGGTTTAAAAGATATATAAACTTACCAACTGATGTAAACGGATGTTTACTTACGTATGTAAATTTAACATTTGCACCCAACTTTTGTTTGCATTTAAAGTGCAGACACTTCGAAATCTTGAAGGGTTTTTTAATTAAATATAATTTTAGAAGAAAATTTGCCAAATGAAGATAAATATGCAAAATTTTTGTTCTAAGCTTTCTGAAGAAAGATTATTTCGCATACAAAACGTCTGGCAGTTGTTAGTTAAAATATCATAGTCCCGACTATATGTTACTTCATTTTCTCTATTATACATTAGTTTATTATATATTTTCTGGCATATTCATAAACTATATTCAGACTGCATAGTCTGAATATAGCCGAAACTTTAGTTCCGAATATTGTCTATTCTGATCCCAACTATTCTATAAACCTGACTTTAATACATATGTTTATTCTAAAGTCCCGACTATAGTCTGTTCTATAATCCAGACTTTAGTCTATTCTATAGTTCAGACTATAGTACATTCTATAGTTCAGACTATAGTCTATTCAAAAAGACTATAGTAAATTCTATAGTTCAGACTATAGTCTATTCTAAAGTCCAGATTATAGTCTATTCTATAGTCCAGACTATAGTCTATTCTATAGTCCAGACTATAGTCTATTCTATAGTCCAGACTAAAGTCTATTCTATAGTTCAGAATATAGTCTGTTTTATAGTCCAGACTATAGTCTATTCTATAATCTATTCTATAGTCCAGCCTATAGTCTATTCTATAGTCCAGACTATAGTCTATTCTATAGTTCAGACTATAGTCTATTCTATAGTCCAGACTATAGTCTATTCTATAGTCCAGACAATAGTCTATTCTTTAGTCCAGACTATAGTCTATTCTATAGTCCGCATATAGTTTATTCTATAGTCCAGACTATAGTCTATTCTATAGTCCAGACTATAGTCTATTCTATAGTCCAAACTATAGTCTATTCTATAGTCCAGACTATAGTCTCTTCTTTAGTCCGGACTATAGTCTATTCTATGGCCCACACTATAGCCTATTCTATAGTCCAAACTATAGTCTATTCTATAGACTATAGTTTGAGCTATAGAATAGACATGGTCTATTCTATAGCTCAAACTATAGATTATTCCAGACTATAGTCTATTCTATAGTCCACACTATAGTATATTCTATACTCCAGAATATAGTCTATTCTATAATTCAGACTATAATCTATTCTATAATCCAGACTATAGTCTATTCTATAGTTCAGATTATAGTCTATTCTATAGTTCAGACTATAGTTTATTCTATAGTTCAGACTATAGTCTATTATATAGTTCAGGCTATAGTCTATTCTATAGTTCAGGCTATAGTATATTCTATAGTTCAGACTATAGTCTATTCTATAGTTAAGACTATAGTCTATTCCATAGTTCAGACAATAGTCTATTCTATAGTTCAGACTGTGGTCCATTCTATAGTTCAGACTATAGTCTATTCTATAGTCCAGAATATAGTCTATTCTACAGTCTATTTTATAGTTTAGACTATAGTCTATTCTATAGTTCAGACTATAGTCTATTCTATAGTCTGAACTATAAAATAGACTGTAGAATAAACTACTACAGTCTATTTTATAGTTCAGACTGTACTCTATTCTATAGTCCAGACTCTAGTCTATTCTATAATTAAGACTACAGCCTATTCTATAGTCCAGACTACACCCTATTCTATAGTCCAGACTATTGCCTATTCTATAGTTCAGACTATAGTCTATTCTATAGTCCAAACTATAGTCTATTCTGTAGTAAAACTATAGTCTATTCTATAGTCTATTCTATAGTCCAGACTATAGTCTATTCTATAGTCCAGACTACAGCCTATTCTATAGTCCAAACTATAGTCTATTCTATAGTCCAGACTATAGTCTATTCTATAGTTGATACTACAGTCTATTTGATAGTCCAGAATATAGTTTATTCTATAGTCCAGACTATTGACTTTTATCCAGATTATAGTCTATTTTATGGACCAGACTACAGTCTATTCCATATTGTCCAGATTATATCCTATTCTATAGTGTAGACTATAGCCTATTCTATAGTCCGGAGTATAGTATATTCAACTGTTCAGACTGTAAACTATTCTATTCGAACAGATTTTCATGAAATTTTCACAATGTCTTCCTGTATGGCACCTTCGATATGAAGTGGTATCTTCAAAATGAATAAAACTTTAAATTTCATATATCTAAGAAATCATTAGATCGATACATCTACCATATGTGTTAAATAAAAAGTGACATCGCCAATAGTATATGAACTCAAAATATGTAGAAAAATATCAGAAATATGAACATATTTTGTCTGCTTGCAAATTTCTACGCAAAGGTAAATTAATAAAATAGGAAAATTAAATTAACTAGGAAATGATTAAAGACTTAAATTGTCTATACGAGTTTTCTTTTTCTTTTTAGTGGGTTGTTATGCCATTTTTGAAACATGTTCTAAAACAAGGGATTTCATGGAATCCATGAGCAACAAAACGTTTCAAAAAAAAAAAACTCCTTACTCCTTAAAAATTTTTGTTATCCTTGTTGTTTTAAATAAAAGTATGCAAGTGGTTTATGTGTAACATCAGTATTAGCATCAGCAACATTTTCGACGTTGTCTTCTTTTGTTTTTTTGTGCCCCATACAAAGAAACATGAACGTGCTAGGAATTTTATTAATTTTTCTCTCATAGATTTTCATTCAATACGGCACAAAATCAACCCAAGAAATAAACGAACCTACTTCATACATACAACAGATAAATGGATAAATAAATGAAAGAACGAAGGAACATACAGACTGAAAGCAAGTGAGAGGATATCATTTTAACAAACTCATGGTGAACTCAAAATCGTGCCGGTACTATATTGCGTTTTAGTGTCGTAGTTTTTTGTTTTTTCTGGTAAAGTCCTTTCTTTTTCTCTCTTTTCTTTTGGAGATGTATGTATGTAGGCACAAATTCTTAATTTATTTTATTATCCTTGTAGTGTTATACAGCATATATAGAAGAACTTCCTACAACATTAGTTGCTAAGAAAGTGTATTAACGTGAATATGATTATTTGGAGAACCCGCTCGTGTTAGACAAAGGTGCTGAAATAGCTATGATCGAAAAAATACTTGTAATTTTGCAAATAAGTATTTTTAAAAAAGATCTCTTTCGAGTTCAGTTCTAGTTCCGTTTTAATTCAGTTCTAGTTCAGTTCTAGTTCAGTTCTAGTTCAGTTCTAGTTCAGTTCTAGTTCAGTTCTAGTTCAGTTCTAGTTCAGTTCTAGTTCAGTTCTAGTTCAGTTCTAGTTCAGTTCTAGTTCAGTTCTAGTTCAGTTCTAGTTCAGTTCTAGTTTAGTTCTAGTTCAGTTCTAGTTCAGTTCTAGTTCAGTTCTAGTTCAGTTCTAGTTCAGTTCTAGTTCAGTTCTAGTTCAGTTCTAGTTCAGTTCTAGTTCAGTTCTAGTTCACTTCTAGTTTAGTTCTAGTTCAGTTCTAGTTCAGTTCTAGTTCAGTTCTAGTTCAGTTCTAGTTCAGTTCTAGTTCAGTTCTAGTTCAGTTCTAGTTCAGTTCTAGTTCGGATCTAGTTCATTCCTAGTTCAGTTCTAGTTCAGTTCTTGATTCTAGTTAAGTTCTACTTCTTTCTTATTTAATTAAATATTAATTAAATATTAATATTTAAAACAACTTTAGCAATCGAATTCTTCAACTCTTCAAGATTCCTTCATAAAATCAACCACAATTACAGAACCAGAAGAAACGTAGAAGGAAGATATATTGTA
>NC_060950.1:54502553-54679050 GCF_022045245.1 Lucilia cuprina | reverse complement strand
AAAAAAAAAAAAAAAAAAAAAAAAAAAATGAAGGCGTATGATTAATGTGTTAAAAACTGAAATATTATGTATACGTCACCTGACTGTGACTGACTATGGCTTAATGATTTATTATGAGGCTATTGGAAATATGTACATACATTTTTCATATACATACATATTAACATCTGTACTAAACCGAGAATAGGAATATATTATATGTTATATTATGATTAGTGCGTAATTAACTATTTTTAATTTATTAAAGTGTTATTTAAATAGACAAACAAACAATAAACATCATAACTTCTTAACGTGTTTAGAACAGGCGGTACATTGGTAGTTAAACGAACTATATTTCGGCGTATTACAAATGAAATAACAAAATCAAAATGTTTATATTTTTTTAGTGGTGGACTCAAGCACAAATATTATTTCTTATTCGCAGTAATGTACTTACAAAAACACATTCCATTAAATAAAAACAATTAAAATTAATTAAATACTAAATCAAAATTTATTGATTTTAAAATTCTCAATTATAATATTGATATTAAAAGCTATTTAAAACTTTATAAGACTAACTGTAAATAAACTTAATAAATAAAATTAAGTATTTTCCTTACGACATACTTTGTACACCGACAAAGCTTCACATTAACGACCTTCTAACAAAGTTTAATGTATAAATTAAAGCACAATAACCTGGTAACTTTATAAAAAAATATCCTTGAATGTACATACATATGTATGTATGTAAAACAATACAGAACTCATACATTAAGAGTTTTATAATGTTTTTACGAATGTACGTAGTAGCGGCGCTCACACAAACATAAAAAGAAGCAAAAATAAATGGAAATAAAATGAAATAAATAAATATGGAACAGCTCATTACTTTTCCTGCATACTAAATACTTTATACATTTTATGTTTTTTATTAAAAAAACAAATACAATATTTCTTATAGTCGTTACTAAAACCAAAACAAAAAACCTAACAAACGCACACATATAGACTAATATATTGTACATATACAAAGGATGAAGGAAAAAAAATTGTGAACAACAGGAAACAGGAACATGTTCTTTTAAATGGTGCCACATTTATTATTTCATTTGTTTTACATGTTACACTCATATTATTACAAACAACATTCTCTTGTTGTTTCGTTTTACTCTTTCTCTTATACTTGTACCTCCCAGTTTCATTTTTATCTTCTTCGATTGCTTTTGTTTCTCTCTACTTCATCTTTGTTTTTTTTGCAGAGTTTTCCTTGAAATGTTTATATGTATAGGGTTTTCATACACATTCACATAAACAGGATGTGGTTTATTCACATGTATACACATAAATATAATTATATGTATGTATGAATGCAAGAGTTTGTGTGTATAAATGTGTGAGTAATTTTTTGTTAAAACAAACATTATTGAAGGACAACTGTCAAATGAAAAATTGTGTCAGTCGAAGCGTGAACAACAATAAATAAACTCCTGTATATTTCTACTTATACTTCTACTTATATTTGTATGTATTGGAATGCAAATAGTAATATATGTATTTACACATAAACACACAAACCAATAGGTATAAAGGAAGTCAGGAATCAAGTCAGAAACTCGTACTTTCAATTTCATAAACAAATTCATGTAAAACCTTAAAAAAAGGAGTAACACATTTTTTTAAAGGAGTCATAATGCAATCGTGGTAATCCTGCAATTGTGACTAAAATACTACTACGGATGTATGTTCCTTGTCCTCCGTGGCGGACAATGCGTCAAGTGTACAGCATGAGATTGGCAAAAACATAGGGGTTAAAGAGAAGTATGTTCTCGGAGAAAGCTCTAAGCTACCTCAGTATTTAAATATAGTTGAGGATTCCGACCCTGAATCCTCAGATGATAACAACATCATTATAACAAATCCAAAAAGGATAAAGTAAAGCAAATGGTGAAACAGCTGAGTAATAGCATAGCTGAACTATCCATTACTAGGAAAAGACTATAGAGCACAGAGGAGGCAGTTGAAAAATATGCTTCAGACACTCCAAAAGATCTGAGTCAAAGAGGATCAGGTTTCCCGAAGAGTTGACTACTGAAAATAAACCTAAGAAGAAAAAGACCTCCCCGTCTTCTAATACGCAGTCGAAGCCAAGCCATACTTCACTTAAAGGAACCTCAAGTCATAATCCTGAGAGTAAAGGAGATAATGCCAAGAATGATATTCCGAAGACAACCACGTCGTCGAAATCAACCTCGAAGGTACAGGTACCTCAAAAGAAGGCCTGAAAATGAGGAAAGAGAGGCTAGACAGTGCAAAAGGAAAAGAGCCGCCGCGAAGAAGTCTCTGGGACGATCTCTGCTTTGCAGTTTACGATGCCGGTAATCCGACAGGCAAAATTCCAATAGACCAACAGAGTATGGTAGAAGATCTGGTGAACAATATGATAGTGTACCACGCAATCGCTTCAAAGGGCAAACAACCAATTGAGTTCAGCATGGGCGTGATGTTGATGAGGTTGGCATCTCACCAATGTGTTGGCATCCCTCCTCCCTGGGTCGGCGCTAAGCTGGGACTAGCAAAGAAGAGCGAACTGTCAGTGCTTTTAAAGTCCACTGTCTACATAAAAGGATGGGACAGTAAAACTGGGTAATGATCGTATACCAGAAATTCTTGGTGGTTAGAATGCTGAGCTGGCGTTGAAAAAATGGAACGTCTTTTACAGGAAGAAGAACCTGAGGGAACTTTTTTTGTAATAGGTATCGACGAGAAATCTATGGCTAGTCTTGGCAAAAATAAAGGTTGGTCTTACTTCGCCTCTAAAATTGTCATATTCAAAATTGGAAAGGTGCCGATTGGAAGGGCTGTTAACCCCTTACTTTTTGATGTGACTTTTTGCTGGATAAGTTTAATTTTTATAAATTCATCTCTCATACTATTTCTCCTTAAATATGGCAGGACAAAACAAAAACTATATAGCACTTTATTTAGATCAAAAAAGAAACAAATATGTATGTCACATGTTTTGGGGTTTTTGTTGTATTTAACTAGAAAGTCTGAACTATTTATATATGACTTGTTAACTCACTCAGTTCATTTTTAATCTTAAAACATAAAAACCAAAAGCTGCACTAGAAGAAATAATTTTTCATCATAAAGTTTATTTCTTTAAAACCAAAAAAAATCTAGATTTTGGATGCAATGAAAAAACTATACACACACATTAAATGACATTTAGAGACGTTTATGAGAAGTTAAATGAAGTTTTTTGGGCGGATTTTTCTTGAATGCAATATTTTGTGGTGACACAGAAAACAGATAATTTGTATGTGTGTGTATAATAGGGTGACCCATGTTTACATTTCTGAGGCCTTTAGAATCGCCAGTTTAGGCTACGTAGGTTGCTCGCTGGTTAACGATTTCACTCGGAGGCCTTATGCCCATTATGATACCCTTTCAATTGTCCTTTCCTTATAATAAGAGAATGATTTCCCGTTCTAATTGTTGTGTTCCTAATAAACTGATCATATTTACTAGTGAGGCATTTTTGAGACAATCCAGATCATGGAGAAGAGCTTTACAAATATAATTTATGCTTTTGTATGGCTGGGCAGTTACATAGAAGGTATTGCACCGATTTAAATTCCACTTCGTCCAAACAGCTTCTATAGAGCCCATACGTTCCGACATATGTTAATTCATACAATGTCCATTAATTATACCAGTTAGAAGGCTAACCGATTTCTTGCTAAGAAACAGTTCTAACTGTTGTCAGAGTGGGCCACAGCAGTCTCGATATTCTGAAAGTGCTGACATTTGACCACCAGAGTTCCGTCTAACTCAATGACCAGTCATCTATAAAGTTTTAGAGTGTCACAAGAGGACTATGAACATCCATTTGCGCAAGGATTAAGTCTAGGGATGTCCCTTTGATTGCGCAATCATAATATATTTCATTTACTCAGATAACCTCATATCATGAAATCCAGATCAACTCAATTTTATGTTGCGTCAGTTGTGTTAAAGATATATTTGAGAAGACATTTCGCCTAATTAGCATTGGAGTTAAGAGCCTTGATTGCTCCAAGAGCCTTGATTATAAAATTTTAGAATTTAGTTTCTGGTTTCTCCTTGCATCTAAGTCGATAGCACGTATCTCTGCCAGAAAGACCGTTTAGGCGTTAGATAGTCGAAGAGACAGTAGAAGATTCAGTTTTTCGGTGATGATTCCCGATCCCGTTCCCCCTTTTGTATTCGTGCCATCAATATAGGTTGAAATCAGTATTCGCGTCAATAGCAAACATCAAATTAAAAACTTGGTTTAAGTGGTTAAAATTCAGAACAGAAATCACATGTTTAGGAACTGTTTAAATAAAACAAAATTTTACTGTGGAATTTGTTCCACAAGAAATTGGCATAAAAATAAAAGTCAAACTTAAAGAAATAAGTTTTGCAAGACATCAGTTTGAAGACAGCGAACTCGAATAAAATTTAACTCAAATTTCAACACACTTTCACATAATTTTCAATTAATTAACATAAATATGTTGTGTTTATAACAAAACAAATGAGATCTGGAACCATATTTAATGAATATTACATTCCTGCAGTGCGGAGTAACTACATCTATAATTTAGAGTTATTAGGTATAAAATCAAAAAAACTGTGGCAGAGAGCTAATATGTCGCTCTCTATCTATGCCTGATATAAAGTGACTTTTCTTACTTCCTTTCTTTCCATCTCTGTTTATAAATTAGACACATAAAAGTGACTATAGACTTCTCTATACATTACTCAGAGTTACAAAAGTGATGTATCAAATTCCAAGCAAATCATTAAACATTTGGGAAAAGGGCAAAACGGACTTAACTTAACCCTTAAAAAACTGCTGGCATATTTAACAAAAAATTGTGTAAATGTATTTGTTTGTCTTTTACCTATATCAATCATTTCCGCTTTGTGTTAAGCAAAAAAAAAAACAACAATTTTAATTGCTACTCAACCTACAATTTACAATAACAGCAACAACAACATAAATGAAACGAATAAAAGTAATAAGAAGAGGAAAGCAAAAAAGAATAACAAATCTAAGCTTTCAAAAACTGTCATCGTTAAAACATAAAATTATTATTTTTTCTCTTTCACACACACACGCATACAAATCATTCGCTGTTGCTCTATAACAAACACCATATTAACAACCCATTCCTCCCCCTTTGCTGTAGCGCGTTTGTATAATTTTTAATTACATGTAATTAATTGTGACAAGTGACATTTCTGTCAGATTGACTGTTACATTTTTCAAACATGCGTAAGTGTATGTGTATTTGCAATTCTGTGTATATGTATGCATGTATGTGTGTGTGTGTCATCTGTGTTAATTTCGTTGGTAGGATTTTATGCTGCTGTTGCTCCTGAATGAATTTTACAATTTGTGTCAAACATTTTTTTTATATAATTTTTATATTTTTTTCCGTTTTTCCTCTACAGCTGCAAGTCAACCCAATTAAATGAATGATGAATTGTGAAATGTTCGATAATTTTAAAATAGTTTTAAATGTTTGTAAAAATTATTGTTTTAATAAGGAATAAAAGGAAATATTTAGCTATTTTGTAAAAATATTTTTACACTTTAAAAAAGTTTAAAGAAAAAGATTAAAAAATGACAAAATGAAAATGATGTAGTCTATAATGTAGTCTATAGACTTTTCTATAGTCTAGTCAAAAGTCTAGTCTAAAGTCTAGTCTATAGTCTAGTTTATAATCTAGGCTATTGTCTAGTGTACTGCCTATTCTATAGACTTTTCTATAGTCTAGTCATAAGTCTAGTCTAAAGTCTAGTCTATAGTCTAGTTTATAATCTAGGCTATTGTCTAGTGTACCGCCTATTCTATAGTCTAGTCTATTGTGTATAGTGTAGTCTATTTTAGACTAGTCTATAGACTATTATAGACTAGACTATAGCCTAGACTATAGACTAGACTATAGACTAGACTATAGACTAGACTATAGACTAGACTATTGACTAGACTATAGACTAGACTATAGACTAGACTATAGACTAGACTATAGACTAGACTATAGACTAGACTATAGACTAGACTATAGACTAGACTATAGACTATATACTAAACTATATGATACATTATAGACTAAAGACTAGACTATAAACTCTGATGAATATTTCATCATGTTACACACAAGATGACCAACTTAAATATACGCCCTATCATTATTGACGGTGATGGAATGTAAAGTAACAAAAATATTATTATTTGTTTAAGAACTTATCTCCTTGTGTAATATTTTTATTATATTACAGTCCAATATCAAATACAATTATTCCTTCAAGTTACCCATTGTGCACTGTTAAGTTAAAAACTGTTTAAAGAAATACAGTTTTTTTTCTTTCATACATTTTAAATTGCAATCTCCTTCATCAAATCTAATGCATATTATACTTGACGCATGTATGCATATGTAAGTTGTGGTGCTGTATTGTATTCCAGCAGTTTTAGAAGGATCTGGCCAACCATTTTTGTATCTATAATATACATATATATGTATATTTATATATATTTTTTGTAATGATTTGCTTCTAAAGAGAAATAGTCAGTAATTGACATATGGGAAGTAATCAATTATCAATTGACTTACTCTTAGGTCGAGTAGGATTTTGTGGTTAGAAACAGTTCCCAGTTCCAATCTGCTGGGATGTGGGGTATTTTAGTATGTGTTTGTGTATCTGTTACGATATTTAATATCAAGTTTTTCGATTGCATTTTACAAATCCCTATATTGTAACTAATGTTGGTGCTGTTTTTTTTTTTATTATTTTCTCAGCAATTGTTGTTATTGCAAGGATTGTTCTTTGCATTTGCTCTAGAGACGAAAAAATAAGGAAGAATATTTTTATGTAAAAGTATAAGCGAATGTTTATGTATTGGAAAGTTTATATGTATGTATGTATGTGTAGATGTGTATGTAGGGATACAAAGTATAGTTTTAACATGAAATTCAACAAAGTTCATATTATGTCATATACATACAGATACAAATACTTATAATTCAACACACATACATACTTGTGTTCGATATACCCTGCAGTTGTAGAAAGCTGCTGAAAACTAGTGATACTATCCACAACTAAACCCTATATGGTTACAGTTGCACATAAACATGTTTTAAAAATGGACAATGGTCTCCATATTAGATTACTTGTGGTGAATTAAGTAAGTACTTTCTTAAGTAGTGCTAAAAGAAACAAATTGTTGAATTTTCACTAAAGTTATAATGAAGTTTCTTATTATGTGAAACCAGTAGTTAGACATTTGAGAAATATCTTATCTAAAAGCGATACTTTCAGTCCTTGTAAAACTACTAGGCTTATACTCCAAGGAAAATATATAAGAATTTCCAGGAAATTGTTTCGATATAATTTTTTTCTTAACATTTCTCTTTTTTTTGCATTGTTGCTATTTTTTTTTTGCTTTTCTTGTTTATATCCTTCAATGATTTACTTATGATTAAAATGTTTATAATTTTTATAACAAGAAAGATTGAATAAACGAACGAAGGAAGGAACGAACATACGAATGACTAAATAAATGGATGAATAAAGAAATGAATGAGTGAATGACTGAATATTGTCTCTTCACTAGAGGATTTGTAGTTATTTTTATAGTTACATATACATACATATGTATGTACAAATATGCATATGTATTTAAAATAAAAATCTCATGTGTTTTTAAAGTTAAAAATAAATTCGTTTTAAAAAGATGTCAATTTAAATGTTTTGTTGCAAATTAAAGTTTTAATTATTTTCTAAAATAAATACAGATCAACGGAAACCGTTTTGAATACAGTTGTTCACTATATAGATAAATCATTAATAGAAAATTATATATACATAGTTTCAGTCAGTATTGATATTAAATATTGTTTCAAGAAAGTGTAAATTAACAATTCTATTCAATACTTTGACCAGTTCTGCAATAATAGGAGCTATACAAAAGTACGGGGGTTGCTGGTACCTTCTACACAGAACGACTTAATGATGACTCAGTATCGCAACTTTGTGACCTATAAAGAACACGCATTTGTCAATTATTATAGGCGACGTGTCATAATGTCCAGTGTAATAATGTCCTTAGAACTTATAGCACACCATAAAGCGACATAATGTCCCAAGGTCCATGGATTTTGTGGCACTTTTAAAACAGAAAGGGATACACTTATCCCGAAAAAAATTTGCTCCTGAATTTGGTGTATGTAGCATTTTGGATTCCTTTAAAAAAAGTGTCCTGGATAGCAGGCCTTCGAATACCGTCATCGCTAAAATAAGCCTTTTTGGATAAATGGACTCTTTGAAATCCATGGACTTTATGTCGCATTGCTCTTGGACATTGTGACACTTTGGAAATTGTCATTATGTCCATGGACATTATGACTCAAATTATTGTGTCATAACGTCTATGGACATTATGACCTTTGTATACATGGCTAAACCCGATCCATGTAAAAGCACTTTGCTCAAGTATTTGTATCTGATCATCGCACTTTCGTTGCTGCATATCCGACAATCTTTAGTAGTATTGCTCATCAGCAATCCACAAACATGTTGAAGAAATTCCATTTGGTTAGTCGGTTACAACGCCTAGAGACGTATTTATACGGTATCGCATAAACTAGACATCGTTTATAGTTTTGCAGGAATGAACATAACATGTTAGAGAAGGTACATTATGTAACTTTTAATACCCTTGTATAGACTCTACATACACACCTTCTAAAATCTTTAACCGATGAAAGATTTAGAATAATCTACTTTGATTTCAAAGAATCAAGGATCCAAACAATTTATACATGAGGGAAAGCTCAAAATACGTCTTTAGCTTAGGCTTAACTAAGTAACCAGATTATCAGCCTTAATCATAAAAGAGACAAAAATTTCTGTCACTACTGAACGCCGGATACTGGACAGTACAATATTATTTATTGACAGTGCACAGCACTTAAGAGATACATATGTCACATCGGCAGCTAGTACGGAAATACCATATAGAGGATAGAAGCTAAAAATACATAGAGAATTAGGCGCTATGAAGATGAAACATACGCTCAAAATGAGGTTCTATTCTCACTAAGACACACTTCTAACTTTCGCTTCCATAATCTGCTATAGACGAAAATTTATCATAAAACAACTGTAGGGGGTCCAGCGTACAATGCCGAACACAGTTTTAGAAAAATTGCTGGACATTTCTCCGATTAAAATATAAGCATACGATACTAGTTTTAATTCTTAGCCATTAGGATCTTATCTTTAGGCGAATTGACGAAAGTCAATTACAGAACACTTTAACTCCTGATATGACATCATGATTAAGAGCAACATTAAAATACATGCCTGCGGAAATCTGTTGTTACATTTATATTGCTAAAACTAACTTATCGGTTTATTGAAAAATCGATAAGTTAGACTTTTTGACTATTTTCAACTTTTTTTAGATATTTTTTAAGATATTCAACTATTTTCGAATGTTTGATTATTTTTGTCTTTTCGACTATTTTAGACTTTTTCCGACTTTTTTCGACTATTTTCGTCATTTTCCGACTTTTTAACTTTTTATGACCTTTTTTGACTTATCGACCTTTTTCGACTTTTTCCGACTATTTTCGACTTTTTCCAACTTTTCGACTATTTTTTATTTAGACGATAGTCGAGTTATCAACTTTTTTGGAACAAAATAGTCGACTACGACTTTTCGACAAAAAGTCGATTGTGGTGTCACAGAATGTAAAAGATGCATTCGATCGTATATAGTCCCATCAGAGATTAACATATTTTTTGACAGCCATAATGGAAAAGGAGCATTTCAGTTGCTAAAATTAAAGATCAAGAAGCCTCCTGAGAATGAATGCGTCCGATATTGGTATGATTGTATATATTTTAACGGGCACATCTATATGAAATCGGACGAATTTGTAAAATACGGAAAGGACAAAAGAAAAATGCTAGGCTTTCGTCGAAACTAAGTTCGAATATGTATAAGATATTACAAGACTGGAACTACTTCTACAAAAGATTTTGAACATTGGACAATAATTCCAGGATCCGAACATTGCTAATCACAACATTATCTTCTTGACTAGTGCAGAAAGTCCGTGGTATCACAGAATGTATAAAAAGCATTCGATCCCTGCAAAGATTAAGAGATTTTTCGACAGTTGTAATAGAAAATATGCATTTAAGTTCTTAAGATTAAAGCCATAAACGAACGCCTATTCAGTAGCAAGAACTGTCACTCGAGGATTAAATCGGCAATAATGAGCTTGAGAAAGTTAAACTGACGAATGTGAAAACGTTCAAAACACATAAAGCTTGTCACAAGAATAATAAAACCGTTGTAGGACTATACGGTAAGACAAATGAGATCTGATCTGGAAACCTCCTCAGAATTAATAAGTCCGATGTTGTGGGCATACATATTTACGGAGAGTAAGGACAATTTTTTTATTATTGCTAGGCTTTCGCCAAAAGTAAGTATATTAAAGTCAGAACAATAATTTCCTCTCGGGAACAACTTCCAGCACCCAATAACTGTGTAAACCTATTTTTTCGGATAAGATCTCATGTTACTTGAAATATATTTATAGTTTTCACTTGCATACTCGACATCACTCTTAAACAAATATTTAATTTATTTTTCTTCATTTTGACATTTCAATTAAATCCTCTTTGTTTGTATAAATAAAATTTTAGCAAAATATTTTCTTCATAAACCACTAATATCCTAGTACAAGTAATTCCCTTAAAAGAAAAACTTACAATGATGACCACAAACATTCGTGAAAATGCTGAAAACAAACTATTTGCAAAAAAGCTTATTTTGAATGCAATATAGCTTTTGTAAGTTGGCTGTTGTTTTCTATTTTTCCATTCAGTCTTAAAGATTAAGCCAAGAAATGCCATAAAAACATATAAATTATTCACTGTGGAAAGTTGCAGAAAGAGATTGTGGTGAGTTTTTCTTTTGCTACTGCTGCTACTTCTTTTAATACTTCTAAGAAGTATAATATATTAAAAACTTAGTTTCATGTTTTTTGTTATTGCTATTGGATAAGCAGTGCAAATTTTAAGACATACGAGTGCCAGAGTTTCTTTATAGTGTTAAACATGCAAATAAGTTAATGTTTTAAAAACTTTAGGGCAGTGCAACACCAACTTTTATGTGTTGTTCAAGATGAAAGTTTCTCATATAAAGCTTCTCTCGTCTTATCGTTTAATACTGATCTTCATTAGCACATTATCATGAGATGATCTTAATTAAAGAGTATATACTACTACGAGATAGAGATATATTATATGGAATATAATTCTATTTTTGAGCGAATTAAACAGATATCAACACGTAAATCCATTGCGTCCATTTAAACTCCCGACAATTTCATTCTTTCATCTATTCAAAATCATGTTGTATATTGTATCTACTAAAGTGTGGTAACATAATTTGTGAACACTTTTTAAACTAATAAATAAACTGTTTTTATAAAATTTTATTTCTTTTGTTTTCGTCAACAGCTATTTGTTTGTGATTTCTGTATTACCACTTAATCGTACTAATACAAAACTTTCTTACAACAATCGATTTCGTATCGTTGTAGCGTTGTAAGTCATTAAATGTTTAAAATAACAAAGTCAAATCAATAATAAAAAACAAGTAGGAAATAATAGTCGGGCAAGGCCGACCATATAATACCTTACACCTGTTACAAAAAGTAAAATGTGAATTAGTTTTCATAATAAAGCAATTAAGTTGAATTGTACCTTGAATTAGATTTATTGTGGACATTTAAGTCAAATTTTAAAGGGGGGTTTTTATAAAGGCCCTATAATTATACAGTTCAAGAGAGTCATCAAGGCTTGTATAGAATTTGGTTTTGCAACATTTTGTCGACATAGAGTATATTGAACATAATTATTATGCGGGTTCAGTTGTATGGGAGTTAGGTGAAATAATAGGCCGATTTTAACATCTTCAAAATTGCGATCTGTAGAACCCTATTCGGGGGTTCAGTTGTGTGGGAGCTAGGTAATGTACTGATCTTAACCATTTTCAATACGCTTCGTCTCTGGGACGGTAGAAGATCATGTAGCAAATTTCATTAAATAAAATTGAATAAATAGATTTAGAAAATGATTCTGAGCCGATTGGTATTATTGTGCGTTACAAACATCAGCACAAACCCAATATACCCTCCCCACAAAAGTAGTGTTTGGCATAATTACCACATACTACGATACAACCATACAACACCGATTGTGAATTGGATATATATGAAAATTTGTCGTAGGAGCTGTATAGAGCTTTTGCGTAGAAAATAGCAGCAACATTGTTGTGATTATTGTAACAGCATACACTACGCATACAACGCTACAATATCGATTACAATTCGCGATTACCGCAAGAATGTTGTACTTAGCAGATACAGAAGAAAACTTGCCGCGGGAAACAAGAACAGTTCTGGTACAACTTAGGATAGAATGGAGCAACAGGCTTAATGTCTACAGGTCACTTTTAGACCGTGCCGTTCCCAACGAATGTCGTGCATGTGGAAAAGATCCTCATGACACCGAACACATATTTAACTGCTCAGACAACCCTCAGCCAACTTTTTCCAATGGATTTATGGACGCATCCAGTTAAGGTAGACCTATTTTTAGGACTGGACATTTATGTGGGATTCTCCAAATAGATTATTGTATAGTTTTAGCTATTACAACAACAGAAGACATTGACTCCAGAGAGTAAATCATGATGAAGTTAGTCTATATTTAAAATTATATGGATAAGTGTACATACAAGTCAATAGACTATTGTAGAAATACTAATCAATAGTCTTAAGTCTAGTTTATGGTCTATATAGTCCATAAATTACTTAATACTTTAACACTATTAATATAGCGAACAGTGATCAGTGTAATAAAATTTCATACTGGAACAATGTTAGAGCTTATTTTGCAAAAAACCTTCAATTAATCTATAAATCAATGGATCAGCTCACAAAAATTACATAAAGAATACAAGTTATATAAGAGTTATCAATTCTTAAGGCGATTGTTTTAACCCAACTCGAGAACTTGAGCTATCATGTCTCAGCCCACGTTGCATAACTTTCGAGATGCAAAACCATCAAAAGCTGATCATACATTTGATCATCACCAGGTTATAGTCTCGGTCAACTTAAGGTTTTGGTAGAAACTCTACCACTTCATTGCAATACACCAATATGGGAAATATCATTAGGAAAAAATGCCTCGGGGGAGGATGAAGTTGTCTAATCAAACTTTCGATAATAAGAATTATTTAATAAGAATATTTTGAAAATATTAATAAAGACCGTAGTACAGGTGTGGGAATAAAAGCTGACAAAAACTGACACATATTGTCACTTTCATTTACACATAATTTAGTTGAAAATTTGTGTTAGTGTTTGTGTTATATGTATGCTATGTTATGTTATATGTACAATATTCATATATATGTTTAAAGATATATACACAGACATGAATAAATTAAAAAAAAACAAATATATAACTCACTTGTCTTTTTATTTTTCCCGTTATAACTGATTTCACATAAGATTAAAGTTTTCAAATATTGAATGTAGTAAAACAAAAAAAAACAAAGAAACATACATATGTATATATGAATACAGTAGATGTTTGTATGTGTGCACAAGGATATGCATATACTGACATATTTACACATATACTTTCATCTGTATGTTGATTGAAAAACTCCCTGCAGTTTGGAGTGGCTGTTTCTAGAATTGTTTCAAGTTTCTTTACTTTAAAATTAGAGAAAATAGTCTCTTCACACGACTCCTTTTAGACTACTGGGAGTCGTTGCTTAGTAAGTGTGTGTCAATATGTGTATGGGTAAATGTTGATTTTATAAGTCTGAACTAAACACATTCGTATACACGTATACATGTATACATGTATATATAGATATAAAAAATTATAAATGTTTGAGTGTTTATATACATGAAATAACATGTTATATTTTTTGCAACACATAAAACATTTTATATGAAAAATGAATTGCGAAAAACAACAATAAATACACACGTACACACATATAAACTTGTATATGCATACAGGCAAATTGTATTCCTCTTTTTTAGTCCTTTTAATGTTGGTGTGTAAGTAAATGAACATACAGAAGACATACACACACTCATATATCAGTCATGAGGAAGTACCAACACATATCAAGATATACTAACATTTACAAAAACAATAATCAACCAGCAGTTTTATAGGAAATCAATGTACTCCATTTTTTAAGTATTTTTTCAAATACTAAAACTCGTGATCATGTCATGGTAAGTTTAAACCAATCAACTCTTCAATGTCACCAAATTGTGGAGAGAAAAAGACACTAATGCAGTTTCCTAAAATAATCAAAGGATTGTATAAGTAAACTATGTAGAATTAGAAAATTGATCTGCGAACTGCAAGGATATTTTTGTAATATATATAAACACATACATATTTACATATGTAAATAAATATTAATATGTTTGTATTTTTGCAAGTAGAAGTATGCTACGCTTTTCCTTCTATTAAACGGATATAATGTTTGAAAGTTTAAATTAAATTCTGATAATTCATTACATTATTATAATTTAAATCTAATTTAAATTTATTTCTTTCAAAATAAACCCAGCAAAAACTTAGTAATTACTTAGCTAACAATACAATGACTAGAAGATATCACCTGGATTACATAGAAGTAGTCTAATAAGGTCTTACTAATAATGTATTATATAAATACTTTCTAATTCATTAGTCATCTTGCCAGTAAAGATATAGAAGTTGTATACGTTTTTTTTTATACGATTTACAATGACAAATTTTTCTAAAGTTTTTACTGGGAAGTTATTTATGAAATTAGATATTGTTAAACCAATCAAATCTTTCATTTTGAAAACTGTTTTGTTAGTTCACAGCAAAAGGCAAAACTATGAGCTGTACTTACACGACTACGTTCTTGTCAGTGAGTACTACATAACGTTTCCAAAACCAACCTTTTTAACTACATATTTGTAATTGCTTATTTAAGGAATTATTCATATGCATACAAAGTAAGTGCTTTTTTGCAAATGTATTAAAAGCATTAATTAAACAAGTAAAAAGTTATAGTCGGGCGAGGCTGACCATATAATACCCTCCACCTGTTACAAAAAGTAAAATGTGATTTAGTTGTCATAATAAAGCATTTAAGTTGAATTGTACCTTGCCTCATATATGCACACTTAAGCCGTTTATTGTTGAATAAAATTGAAGACATTAAAGTGAAGTTTTGATGGGGGCTTTTCATAGGGGACATAGGCAGGACCTTTTATTATGGAATTCGTGAGGATCATCAAGTCTTATATAGAACATGGTTTTTGCAGCTTTTTGTCGAGATATGAGTATATTAAACATACATAATTATGAACTTAAAAGCCCTATTCGGCAGGTTCAGTTGTATGGGGTCTAGGTGAAATAATGGACCGATGTAAACTATTTTCAACAGGCTTGGTCTACGGTGTCATAAAAGATCATGTGCCAAATTTCATTGAATTATCTCCAAAATTTCGACCTGTAGTTTGATTGCAAAGCCCTATTCGGGGGCTCAGTTGTAGGGGGGCTAGGTGAAGAAATGGATCGATCGAGGTTTACAAGCCCTATTAAGAGGTTCAGTGAAATAGGTGAAATAATGGACCGATCTTAACCATTTTTAATAGGCTTCGGACAATAGAAGATCATGTGCCAAATTTCATTGAATTATCTCCAAATAGCTAAATCGACTCAGAAAATGATTCTAAGCCGATTGGTATACTTTAAGATCAATATTATTGTGCGTTTCAAACATCAGCACAAACCCAATATACCCTCCCCACTAAAGTGGTGTAGGGTATAAATACAAATGAATAAGCAGGTTACATTTTTCTGGATAATGTATTAGTTTAAAAGATAAATTGACACAAAATTAAAGTGAGAGGTAGGGAGAGTTCCTGGTTACACTTATACCAAGAGAATACTTCATTTCTTCACTTCGTTGGCGCACTGTGTATGCAGTTTTAGGAACATATATGAAACATTTTCTCAGACATAAGTTCATGCAACAAAGCATAGTATCCAAATATGGGTTTATTTAAAAATAACTACCTCTTAAACATCGATATTAACACAATTTTACTCCAAAAGCAAAAGGAGGCGTGGCATCTTTCATGTTAATTAAATACAAATATTATTATATCTGGGAAACTTTAAAGGCTAAAACTTTAAAATTTTGCATGAAGAACTTTGACACCTTTGGGAACAAAATACATTATACACTACAAATACATTATACAATTATTAGTTTATCTGGAAAACAAAATTTGAGTCGTAGACCACACCACCCATTCTGCCATATCGTTCTAACTTCTTGTTCCACAAATATTTCAGATTCTGGACTTTCAGTGTACAATACAGAATTTAGGGATTATTTTCAAATTTGTCCCTCATTATTATTGTTTTTTTAAAGCTTGGAATAATGTACAACTACAGGAAGATATTTATCTAGTTTTCTCATCAATCGACACTTTTTTGGTCAAAAGATCACCCATAACTGTTTCCTTCAAGCAACTTTTAGTTAAATGTACAAATTTTAAATGGCATTTGAAGCAAATGAAAATTACCATTTTGCACTACAACAAAGGAAGAAGCAAAAAAGAATTGTAAAAACAAAAACTAAATTAAACAAAAACAATTTTTACTTTTCAACACCGCTCATCCTGCAGACGCAGTATTACCAATATAAATTTAGTTATTCTGTGGCCCTTCTTGTATATAGGTAACGATACTACTTCATTTTGTTGTCGTTTTAAGTTGAGTTTGTGGTTGCTTTAGGAATTTAAATGGTTCCTTAGTTGCAACAGAAACTGAGAACAAAAAAATTTACCATGGAGTGTCTCTATAGCAACAGCATGAGTATGTATCTGAGTAAGGATGCATGAACAAGTTGTGTTCATCTTCTGGATAGTGGAAAAAAAAGCGGAAAAACATATAACACAAGTAGTCGTTGAAGGAGGAGACGGAGGTTGAATGAAGAAGATAAATAAAACTAAAAAACCTTCGGGACTTAAACAGCAGCAAGTGTACAAGCACACACACACATACACTCTAAAACACATGTAACACACATGCATTTATGTTTAAATGTAAGTGATTGTGTGTGTGTAAGAGATTCTCATAAAGTGGAGCAAGGACACGCGTAATAACGTTGACACGCACTTGCAAAAACAACAAAAACAAAAGTAACACTAAATTTATGTATATTTTATAGTTTTTGTTGTCTTTTTTTGCAGTTTCTTCCTCTTTTTTTCTTCTCTGCGAAACCAAAAAACCAACCAAGCCACACACTGACAATAAACATACAAACACACATACACGCACACACACAACTGTATATACGAGTTTTGTCCCCTACGGCGAATTTATATAAGAACAACATACGAATACTTATAATGTAAGCAATTGTCGTTGTTGCATTTGTAGTTTTTTACCCACTAGCATTCCAGAATTATGCTCTAGGGATGCAAATCTATAAACCAAAGAAAAAACAACAACAACAATATCTACAATGAAAATCGCAACATTACTAGTAGCATACGAGGTGATAATACGCGTTACAATAAAAAGCATCATCAATAACATTTCTTTTTTTTCCTCTTTTCTCACTCTACTCTTTTCAAAGAATAGATTTCAAGGATTAACCCAGTAAGTATTCCATTTTATTTGGATGACTTATTATGTGAAAATTCCATGAAATGTTATATTTTTTATTGCTTTAATGTACACATACACACACACACACACATGTGAGTTTTTGTTAAATTTTTAATATAATTTTACTGCGAAATACCGAAACTAGAAAGAAATATGAAATTATTTTTAATAATTTTAATTATTTCAAATTGTAAAAATATAAATATGCATTTCTAGAGAAAAAATGCTATTTAAATGAGGATTCATTGTATTTTTATTAAAACTTTCTTTAGATATAAAATTAATATAATTCACTCTTATGGTCTCAGAAATAGAGATAGATATATATATAGAAATAGAGATCTATAGATATAAATCCATAGAGATAGCAATTAGTTAGTTAGTTAGTTTGAAAGGAGAATGTACATATATACATCAAATCCGAAGAAATACACCTAGGCCCCTATAGGGCCTGTTGTGCGCTCCTTAACCAGTGCCACTGGTCGGAATCGAACCCACCACCTTCGGTCTACCAGACTAGAACACTAACCACTAACCTACCGGAGGCCGGAGATAACAATTAAATGAGTCGAATTCGCAAACTCGAATTGGTTCCTAACAACAAATACTGATCTTTACCATTGCAAACGAACAATATTATAAGATGAATATACAGTAAACCTGGACTGTAGTCGAGAATGTTTGAAGTTTTGGGTGATGGTATTACATGCTTTGTTTTCCAAAGTGAGGAGCGATAGCTCTAGTAACTGGTGATGATTAAATATATCCTCTGCATTTCCTTGGATTTGACATATATCGAACTAGAGAATCCCATAGTCTGGACCCACAGGAACCGATAATCCGCAAGTCTGAGACTCGGATTTTATTTTGTAGCCTTCGCGGTGTTAGCCCAAACTCGCCGGGAGATAATGACGTTTAACCCTGTGAACTCAAAGATACGCTCTATATCGAGAAAAATGTAAATGAAAATCTTGGAACACCGGTGTCCCGTATACGTGAAAGAGTTAAAAGAGGTCCCTTAGGGTGTACGTGATGGCTGTGTTTTAAGCCCAAATTTCGCAGAAAAAGAATGTCGGTTATATGATATATAATTTCGGGTAAATTCGATGCTATTGCCGAAGTTAAAAGATACCCTTAGGAGGAGTGACTATGGGATTAAGCCTTACAGGGGGAATGTAGTTGTACTTACTCACCCGAATACCAAGCGTGAGTGTGTCGTATATTGTTGCTATGAGTGTTTCAAATGAGTAGGAAGTGTAATTGGTTGAATAGTGATGGATGAAAGGTATTTCATGTAAGTGATACCATTGAATTTTTCTTTATGGTCCTGGTAAGTTGAGGACTTACTCTGAACTGACTAGATTTACACACAATCTCTTCTTTGTAAGTAAGAATAGAGTCTTTGCATTTTTTGATGGATTGGTATATCGGTCTACCAATTACCTCCCTATATACCGTTTCCAACTCAACAGAGGCCATTGTAGTGGTGTTTTTGCATTTCGGAAATTATTCTAGTTATCTAATCTCAGCAATTGTGCGAGATTATATAGCTCAAGTACTTGAGCAAAGTGCTTGTATATAGGTTATCTGAACCATGTACATAAATTATCACCGGTGTACAAGAACCACAAAAGTGCGGTGATGAGTCTTGTAGTCAGATCGCCCACCAGCTCATTGCCAGAGTGAAATAAAGCCAACATATCATGTCTTCACGTAAAGCGAAATGCATCTTGTCTTTGCACTTACATAGAAATTCATCATGCTTTTTCGTTTTCCCAAATGTCCCCTATCTCGTTGACTCGGAGACAGTTAAGTGACGACAGTATTCGCTCTCATTTGCCAAGAGTAAATTCATGACTAAATATCAAAGGTTAAGAAGCAATGCTTGTGGTATATTAACTCAACGTCCACCACCGTCCCTTTGTGGCTCCTACAATTTAATGGTGTCGCTCGTATAAGATATTTTACATCCATCTTCCACACTCTTTGAGAAAAACATCCGATACGCTCTGGATATACGGATGGATAAGCCACGCATACGCCTACATACATCGCGTATTAAGTATAAAGTATATAGATATCAACTCATCTCCAACGCTTAGTCTCACAGTTACTCCTTTGCAGCATAACTCATGTATTGGCAACAGCATCGATTTTATCTACAATAAGAGACTTTGCCGCGTATTAGTCTATTGTATTTGAATCACAGCCACCACGTGTATCATGCAGTAACCTCTTTAATAACCAGGACAACGCAAACTCCGAAACTCTTCCCTGTGGAATATCGGTTTCTGTAGTACCAGATTATGTGGCTACCTGCCTCGATCTCATATCAAATCATTCAAAACAAAGACCTGACAGACTAGAGGTATTGGAGATAGGGGATTTCATCAATGTTATATGCACCGGGGGATATGGACATTGTGACATCGTTGGGTGTGATAATGTCCATGGACATTATGATACTTTTTGTCGTGTTGTAAGAATCAAATTTACAGTTTTGTAAGCGTAAACTATACATAAACAGAAGGTGTATGACTAGATATATCGTCAATCGGAAACCAAACAGCGAAAAACTTTACCAATACCACCTTCAAATTAAACTCTACCCAGATATATGTATATGTTTGAAGAACATACAAAATTGACTATATAAAACCTAATAACACGTCTAAACTATGTCAATGTACTACCCGCCAATCACAATGGCATATAAATATAGCAGAGAGTGATAGCATAAGTATAGGTGTAACAAAGAATCACATGATCATCATCACTGTACTATATATTTTCTTACTTTGCTGCACTAAAGAAACTAAGAAAAGAACTTTGGATTATTATGTTGTAAATGCAAAATATGTATGAAGTGGAAAAAAACTAAATTGAAAACTAAAACTAAGTAAATAAGAAAGGTAGCGTTTTCTATTGAAGATGTTTGCAACAATATTATTATGTTTATTTTTTATCTTTACGACAGTTTTGCAACATACCACCTGTTTTTTTCTATAATGCAAATAGTATGCTGCAATGTAAAACAATTTAAAGTAAGAATTTTATGTAACATTGTTAAGCACTATGGGGTGGAAATGTTTAAAAAACTACAGGTGTTAAAAACTTTAACTAAATTTCATTTAGATTTTTAACCCATTGTGCTGTAGCATACAAAAAAAGAAAAAGAGTTGCATACCAAGACACCACATACAACATGCAGGCGGTAGGCAACCAACTGAATACAGAAGTAGAAAAAGTTAAAGGAGATGCAAAAAAAAAAACAAGAAAAATAGTATAAAGGTTGAAAAAGATACAATGTGCTAATTAGATTTTAATGAAGATGTGCAACTGCATCTTCTCTAGTGGCAACAACAACAATAATAACATCTACTACAACAATATGTTTGTGCCACTTACATACACACAAAAGATAAAGAAGAAAAAAAAGAGAAATGTATCAGTAGATGAAATTTTTCTCTAAATGAAAAACTGTCTTCCGTTTCTTTCTTTTTGTTACTTTCGCTATGAATGCGTTCACTTGGATTTTTTCAATTTTTCTACTTTTTCAAACATGTTTAGACTTGTTTTTTTTTGTTTCTAGAAGCAGAAAAGTAGTTGTTGCTGGTAGTATTATTAAAACCCTACACATTTGTGGTTTTGGGGGCTTATTGGATCACTAACAAATTCGAGAGAAACTATGTCATCTGGATAAGCGACTATCTTCCTAAATTTAGGTTGAAAGACCCTGAGGAAACAGTGGTCCGTCAGTGGATTAGGTACTCTTGATAACTCGTTTTCAAATCCTATCATCGCCAAAGGTTGAATTGATACTACTAAATAGGAAACCCGGAACTCCCTGATGACATTCATGTAATGTATGTTATTAAAGGCGCCTTCAATGTCTAAAAACGCTGATTAAATATACTCCCTATGCTATAAGCCATATTTAATACAAGCAACTACATCATGTAGCGCACTCTCAACCGTTATTCCCTTAAGGTAGACATGTTAAGCGCTGCTTATAAGATGAACAACAATATCGCTTCTGAGGAAAATATCTATTAAGCATTCAAAGGTCTACAGTAGAAAGAGGAAGATTACCCGGACCGCTCTCTACCCTCTTGGAGGGCTTTCCTTATGGATATACCTCTTGAAAATATATACTCAAATAGTCCGAGCAATTACGGAACGTAGATTGAATTAGAATAAATTTGACACTAACAGGAAGCGATATAAAATGATAGAGTTAAATCAACGAACGTATTGGATCGTAAACAAAGCTTTTACTGAATACTCTTTCATAGTTGAAGTTGACATTAATGGTTATCAGGCCTCTCGCGAGTAGTTGGCAACGAAAAAGAGAATTTATTTGACATAAAGAAAAGAGAGCTCAAGGTAGGTAATCTGAAATACTCAAAACTATTCGTCACAACGAGGTCTGAAAGAATTCTTATCGGAATAAAAAACAGTGAGTATAACCACATTGATCATATGTTCGACCGCGAACGTGAGCATTAAGAAAGCTTCCCAGCAAAAACTCGGTAATGGGTAGTACTTCCCTAACCACTTACTTTTCAATGACTACTACTTCCCGTCAGCATTACTTAGAAGTACTCTAGTAATGACTTTCTTCTAATCTGATATAGAAGTACTTTATTTTCAGCTTTGTAATTTTGTTGGCACATTTTATTCAATTGCGTGTTAGAAATTGTGTTTCACAAAAAAGAAAACAAAATTAGTTTTGTATGTGAAAACCATTATTTGACGCGCAATAAAATAGCTAAGCATTGGTGCAGTGAGTAGAACATTTGACTGACAAACCGAAGTCCTTGGTTCGTATTCTAGCTGGCTCTTTTTATTATTAAAAATAAAACAACTTACTCAACAACTGTTTTGTAAGACAAATTGCAAGTACTTCTTTAACTCCCTATTTGTAAGCGAGCGTAGAAGTACTTGCCTCCAATGACATCACCGTGTTAAAATAATGACTCAAATTGCTAATAAAGAAGTAGTGCAAAGAGGTTTTTTTAGCTTTTTAACTCATTACTTTTCAATGTAAGTTTTTCCTGGGTTAATCAAAATAAGCGAGTCTGAGGTGAAAGTAGGATGTTACTCAATCTGGGTGAACACATAAGATTATGGGCAAACTAGGCAAAATTATAAGTGAGAATTCAGAGAAATATAGTACATGTAGAGAAGACATTGAAACTCAGGAGCACTTTCTTTGCCATTGACAGGCTTTCGTCGAAATTAGATTCAAATATCTTGGAAGTGATATTATTGCGTATATAACATCCCTCAAGAACACTGATTAGGAAATTCTCAAGAATTTTGGACGATTATCAATAACCAAACAATATCATACGTATAATATACCTTGTTGGAATTATGTATTATATTACGCATAGTCCAGTTATTTGACCTTGGCCATGCCATCTCACAGAAGGAAAGTCATTCTTAAACATACTATTGATATGAGACTTTTTTAAACATCAGATAAGTATTAGTTCTTTCTTAAACTCTAGAAAAAAATTCGTAACTATCGTATCAACATGATTTCACATCGAGATAGATGTAGGATATATCCTGCAGATCGGTTTAGAGATGGAGCTAAGATTATATATCAAATTTTAAGACATAAAAGAATCAAGGATCCTTTTTAAAATTCCATTTACCGTGGCTATTGAGTTATTGTAGGAAAGCAGATTTAGGGAGTACAATGGATTTCGAGAAATTCGATATGTAATTACCGATATTGGTTATCACGCTGTACGCGTACAGTCAAGTGGAGTCGAAGGCACTCCGTTTTGATAAGATGATCTTATTCAAAACTGAAGTAGACCAGCACTCCAACTACTTTCGAAATCATTAGTTAATCAAGGTTGTTAGAGAAATGGAAATCATTTCCTGTGAAGTTCGGAAATTACATTAAATTGAAATCTCTTCTTCAATACATCAAAAAGTGTATTCCAAATTCCTCATTGCCAATTTAACAAAGTTTTATTTGTTTTTCATTTGTCATATCGCAGGTGTGTCACTTTAAATGTATGTATGAAAGTATGTATGTACGTATGTAAGTACAATGGGTACTTGAGTAAATCAGCAGTATGCCAGTGTAAGAGCGACTTAGTGTTTGTTGAATGCAATATTTAGTTTTTCCTTTTTCTTTTTTTGCAAAACAACATTGTTTTGGTGTATTATAGTGAAATTTCATGTTTATGCATGTCGTAATATTAAAAATAATGGCTTTTATATGCTTTCGCTGTGAAAAATCTCTCTATTAAGTTGTGCATATTTGCAAGTGTAAGTGTATTTAAATGGGGGTTGCTATGAGTCTATGTATGTCTTTTTATTTGCAAAGTATTTCAAATGACAATAAAAATTGCAAATGCAATTGTAGCCACAAACGTTGTTATAATTTACATAGGAAAACAAAATTTTAAATTTTAAGAAAACATATATTCATTTTCATGAAATTATATTATAATTAGTAATTGGTAAAATATAAATATTTTAGATTTTTATAAAAGTTATAGATTTGAATTTTGTATTTACAGAATTTTTGTTTTAAATTCACACGTCTGTCGCTTTAATTCTGTTGCTAGTTTTTCAAGAATTTTAGTGCTAACACATCATTACTATGAAAATAAACGTTAAATATGTTTTTTTCTATTTATTTTGTTTCTAATCCGAATACCTTTGTCATCTTAGTTTTGTAGTGAAAAATCAACATAATTTAAATATTAAATACAAATTAAAATCATTTGTTTGTTTTCTTAACGAGTAAGATACTTAAAATAAGTCGCTGATGATAACAAGCTTTACGATAAGCTTTACAGCATTATTTACGTTTTCTTTAAAATTTTTAAAATCACATATCAATATATAACTGTATATAGTATATATTTCAGTCTGCTTTCTTGACTTTAGATTAACTTTAAATCAAATATAGAATTGACTATTGATCAGTCTAAAGACCTGACTACAGATCACTCTATAGTCACAACTACAGAGCTGTCCACATTCACGATTATAGATCAGTCTATTATACTCACTATTGATCAGTCTATAGCCTTGACTACAGATTCTAAAATCTCGAATATAAATATGTCTATAGTCTCTACTATTCAGTCCCAGTATCATATATTAACAAGTTAACAGTCTTGAATTTTGATCAGTCTAAAATTTAAACTATGGTTCAGTTTACCGTCTTGAATATAGTTTAATCCATAGTCTTAACTGTAGTTCAGTCTACAATCTTGACTATATATCAGTATATAAAAATTTTTGTATTGATCAGTCCATAGTCTTCTTTACATACCAGTCTATAGTCTTTCCTATTATAGTCTTGCCTATAGATCAGTCTCGACAGTCTCGACTATACATGAATCTTTAGTCTTGACTATAGATCAGTCTTTAGTTTTGACTATAGATAAGTCTATAGTCTTGACTATAGATAAGTCTATAGTCTTGACTATAGATCAGTCTATAGTCTTGAATATAGATCAGTCTATAGTCTTGACTATAGATCAGTCTATAGTCTTGACTATAGATCAATCCATAGTCTTGACTATAGATCAGTCTATAGTCTTGACTACAGATCAGTCTATAGTCTTGACTATAGATCAGTCTAAAGTCTTGACTATAGATCAGTCTATAGTATTGACTATAGATCAGTCTATAGTCTTGATTATAGATCAGTCTATAATCTTGACTATAGATCAGTCTATAGTCTTGACTATAGATCAGTCTATAGTCTTGACTATAGATCAGTCTATAGTCTTGACTATAGATCAGTCTATAGTCCTGACTATAGATCAGTCTATAGTCTTGACTATAGATCAGTCTATAGTCTTAACTATAGATCAGTCTATAGTCTTGACTATAGATCAGTCTATAGTCTTGACTATAGATCAGTCTATAGTCTTGTCTATAGATCAGTCTATAGTCTTGTCTATAGATCAGTCTATAGTCTTGACTATAGATCAGTCTATAGACTTGACTATAGATCAGTCTATAGTCTTGATTATAGATATAAATGAGTTTATAGTTTTGACTGTAGTTCAGTTTCAGTCAAGTCTTTAGACTTGACTATAGATCAATCTATAGTCTTGATAACAGATCAGCCTTTGATATTAACTATAGATCAAATTATAGTTTTGATCTATAGTTTATTCTATATACCAATCTATAGTCTTGACTATAAAAACTTTTTTCCACTAACATTTGCCATAAAAGGAGCACACAACCGGACGGATCTCATATATACAACGTAACATTTAATATAAATTATTTTGTTGGTTTTTTTGTCTCAATTACTAACATTCTCACGTGCTGGTATAAATGATCCTTGGAAAATATCATAACATTAAAAAAACAAACATTTTAGGAAAATTACTGTAAAGAAATTTAACAAGCTTAATTTGTTACAATTTACAAAAATTTAAATATTTCCATGTGTCATTTAAGTAAGTGTATGTGTAGTTTGTGAGTCGTATAAATGAGTGTGAGCAATAAGTTGTAGTAAATTAAAAATAAACTAAATTTATATTTATAAACTCTTTCCCTAGTTAGTAAAATGAAACCCAGTAGTTCATGGAAATGATTACCTTCTACATTACTTAGTTCTACTAAGATAATGACTGACTTTTGTATGCATTACTTAGGAATACTAAGGCTGTTTTCGAAAATGTAAAGATCATACATTGACTCCCTATATAAAACTGCAGGTTATATACAAGTAACTAAATAACTGGTTTACACCTATTTACTTTGTATTACATTTAAATGAGCGTGAGTTTAGGTGTTACTTGTAACTGTGTGAATTATAAATATAAAGAAAGCATTGGTTGGGAGAAAAAAAAGGAACTAACACTAAAAACAGGAATAAAAACCATAAACGGAAGCGTGCAACTACGACAAGCACTTTTTTTAAACATTTCTATTACAACAAGTTCTTCATGTACGAATACGAAACCATGTAGTTATGTGTTGGAATGTAACAACTCGTTACCTTTGCTGTAATTGTAGTCAAACTCTTTGGAAAAAAATCAAACCATAAAAGAAACATCCGAAACTAAACTAAACTCTCTTTCTCCCTTTATCTATCTCTTTATAAAGGTGTTTCATATCAGATGTCGGCAGTTGGAGTAGAATGATATACACATTGTTATTATCGTTTAACTTACTACTGGGTTGATTGTTATCAATCCCTAAAAGCTAGGAGTGTCTAGCACTGATGTAAATATTTGTTGTTTGTTATTAAAGTTACACAAGGAAACCATTCTATACCACAATAGCACTAATACTTTGACATACTATACATGTATAATTTAAATATTACAACAATACATAAATTATAGGACAATATGACGTATTTAAATTGTTAGTTTAAATTGACAATTGACCTTTTCTCATATGTTTAGCAACATATGGATTCCTTCAAAAGAATTGACATGAAGTTGTGCTTTACGTGAGTACCTGGAGTGTTGCCCTATCTCATGTTGGTACTTTTTCAACCACTGGGTGAGTATAAAGTAAACAAATCACCAAATCACAAGGTATCATGAGCAAGCTCAATTTGCTCCAACATACTGTCGCCAACCACACTACTATGGTTCTGTTGTCTTGTCAACAGCACCTAGAGGGACCTGATCCGAAACACGGATCATATTAATTGACAAAACTATATTTCAATGGTCACAATGACTCACTATGATAAGTTGAGCATATACTCAATCACGTAAGAAAATCGCCAAAAAAATCAAAGAGAGGACAGTGACGACCTTGCACAACGTCCATCCTTCCCTTCTTTCTAGACTAACACAGTCTAACACATCACTGCACCAACTCGATCCGTCAAATCCATCAGTTACTCAATTCCCTCTGAATGCAAGTAGACATCAGAAAAACATCAGAAAACCACGCTTCGTATACCCAATCTCTTCATTATAAGCTCAAACCCAACATTTTATTAATCCATAGTCATGCTCTGTAATTCGTACCGCTTCAGTATCTAGGAAGGATAACAGAAATGTATCATGAAAATCATATTCTTCGTATATCAGTCTTCAGTATTAACCAGGCAACCCTTTTCCCGCGATTTGGGTTTCAACCACTAGATCAGTCTATAGTCTTGACTAGAGATCAGTCTATAGTCTTGACTAGAGATCAGTCTATAGTCTTGACTATAGATCAGTCTATAGTCTTGACTATAGATCAGTCTATAGTCTAGACTATAGATCAGTCTATAGTCCTGACAATAGATCAGTCTATAGTCTTGACTATAGTTCAGTCTATAGTCTTGACTATAGATCAGTCTATAGTCTTGATTATAGATTAGTCTATAGTCTTGATTATAGATTAGTCTATAGTCATAACTATAGATCAGTCTATAGTCTTGACTATAGATCAGTCTATAGTCTTGACTATAGATCAGTCTATAGTCTTGACTATAGATCAGTCTATAGTCTTGACTATAGATCAGTCTATAGTCTTGACTATAGATCAGTCTATAGTCTTGACTATAGATCAGTCTATAGTCTTGACTATAGATCAGTCTATAGTCTTGACTATAGATCAGTCTATAGTCTTGACTATAGATCAGTCTATAGTCTTGACTATAGATCAGTCTATAGTCTTGACTATAGATCAGTCTATAGTCTTGACTATAGATCAGTCAATAGTCTTGACTATAGATATCTCTAGTCTGCAGGTACTATAAATTGGTTATGTCAAATGTATCCTTGGCCTTTACTTGGAACGATTTGGCATGGAGTCGAACCAGAGTACCATATACCACATTTGGTCAAAACGGGGTCTCTTCTATTCTACTTAACAGTTCGCGTGTAGTGAACTACCACGTAAACCATGGATGGCCAGTTGCCTGCAGGACTTGTTCTGGCTGATGATACTTATGCTGAATTCCTGAGTATCTCTTACTCTTCGCGTTTTAGGACGCCCTTATAGGTTGGCGAATTTTCAGGTTGACGCTTGGTGGTCGTTTCTTATGGTCTGAGAATAGAACATATGTATGTTGATAAACGATTGCCCTACAGAAGACTAGTACTGATATAGTATACTATAGATTAGTCTAGTCTTGACTATAGATTAGTCTATAGTCTTGAGTATAGATTAGTCTATAGTCTTGACTATAGATCAGTCTATAGTCTTGACTATAGATCAGTCTATAGCCTTGACTATAGATCAGTCTATAGTCTTAACTATAGATCAGTCTATAGTCTTGACTATAGATCAGTCTATAGTCTGGAATATAGATCAGTCTATAGTATTGACTATAGATCAGTCTAAAGTCTTGACTATAGATCAGTCTATAGCCTTGACTATAGATCAGTCTATAGCCTTGACTATAGATCAGTCTATAGCCTTGACTATTGATCAGTCTATAGTCTTAACTATAGATCAGTCTATAGTCTTGACTATAGATCAGTCTATAGTCTTGACTATAGATCAGTCTATAGTCTTCATATTTCATATCCTCATATTACGCTACAAATTCTATTGTAAATTAGGTGAAAAATTCATCACAGACTTCAAATATTTTACAAAGTTAAATTTTAACCGAAAACATAATATCATTTAAATTCATAAAGTAAAATGTATTTCTATTAATTAATACAATTTACAACATACATTTTAGTCTTCTCGTAACATTCATACCTTTTTCTTCTTAACCCCTCCCTTTACTTTACATATCCTTTATAACTACATAAGTTTGTATATGTGTCAGTGTAAGTATTTTAACTTTTAATGATGTCCTTACATGTTGATGTATATTAAAATGTACAACACAGTGGGATGCTTTTAAGCTAACTTTTTTTCGAACAATGACTGTTAGTTGCGTGTTGTTTGTTGTTGTTTTTAATTTTTTCTCTTTTTTCCTGTCATTGTAACTCTATTGTTTTGTGTCGCTCGCTTTCTCTCAGTATGATGTATAAATATTTTTCCTTTTTTTGTGTTTTTTATTCATACAGGAATTTCTAATAAGGTATCATCAAGGATTCTACAGTACAGACATGTACACATGTACACATGCACAAACATATATAATATACCAACAAATACTTATTTATTTATGAAAGTGTATGTGTCAAAACGACAAAAATAAAATAAAAATGGAGTAAAAATAAAAAAGAATAAAAGACAAAAAGTAAAAATAATGCTTATCAATTTTAACACACCATTTTTGTGTACAATTAAATAATGTATAATATTTTGTTAAAAAATATACATATGTATGTACATATGTGTGTATGTTTAATGCATGTGTATGTGTCTGTTAAGTGTAGTGTAATATTTATGTAAATTTTAATCAGCATTGTACAACCTTACTTTAGTTGTAGATGATAGATAGTATTTTCCACAATTGTATATGGATATGTAATGGAAGGAGCTTAATGTTTATACGAGTTGTAAGTAATGCACAGTGGGTTGCTTTGTTACAAATTTTCAATTTCGACAATTAGGGTTTTAAAGTGTTAACACTGTCTAACGAATGTATAATCTAGAGATCATAACTAACTTTTCTGAACAATTGAGCTTCGCTGAATCCGATAAAACGAAGAAGAATAGAGTTATGTCAGATGTTAGACCTTAAATTTTTTAAGTTGACAGTATGGACTTTCAGATGAAATATAACATTTTATAAATAAAGTGTTAGCGTAGTTATAGCTTTTCAAAAATGGCTGATTTTAAAACTTCAAACGATATCTTAAATACCAAATGTAAAGAAGAACATAAAAGACAAGATATAGCTCCAATTGAATGTCAAATTGCGTGGATATTATATGTATCTTAAGAGTGGCATCTTTCACTGCATGGAACTGGTTTGGTGAAACGACTGAGAGAATGGATTAATGACAGAGAAGGATAGATAATGATGGCATTTTGGTCAATCTTTTTCGAAGAAGAATAGTGGTGCAAGTAATAACTTAATTCTGTCGGGGATCTCAAGCTAGAGGGACCTTGCCTCCGGGGCAATGTTACTCTGGTGATATCTCCATTTTAGTGTTATTGCAATATCCCGGGGAAAGGAGGTATTACCAATATCTGTAGTCTGCCGGTACTATAAATTGGTGATGTCAAATGTATCCTTGTCCTTTCATTGGAACGATTTGGCATGGAGTCGAACCAGATTACCATATACCACTATGGATGGCCAGTTGACTGCAGGGCTTGTCTTGGCTGGAGATACCTATGCTGGATTCCTGCATACGTTGAGTATCTCTTACTCTTTGCATTAGGGCGCCTTTGTAGGTTGGCGAATTTTCAGGTTGACGCTTGGTGGTTGTTCCTTATGGTCTAAGTTGAGATGTTGGCAACTCAGAAGACTAGTACTCCTACTTCCGAGAAGTTCTCTGTTGCTGTTGCCTTCTCAACAGGATACATATTGTTTCATGCTACGCGACTTGGTTGAGGTCCACCACCCAACTTGTTGGGGCAATTATTGGATTTGAATTGACTTTGGAAATCCTACAACCTTTGTCACATTATTTCCACATAATGAAGGATTCTGATATATTGGCTATGTATTTCGGACTACCAAATATGTTTATAAGTCATTATTTGGTGGCGATTGCATACTAGAGAATGCAATATTTCATGGCATAAAAAAGGGGTCCTTTCCGGTATATACGGAAAAATGATTTCACCTTATTTTGGAACCCCCCCTGATATTGACTTTAGTCCAGTGATTGCTTTTTCTTGTCGGGGCATGCATTGGGATTAAACCCATTCTGCAGATGGGATCTATGGCAAGATATTAAATAGTTTGAGTACTATTTGTGTCACAGCCAAGTACAAACAGGGCCATCTGAGTTCTTCATAGAAGGATTCAGGGGCGCGTAATAGACCGTTCTCAAGTTTACCCGGTGGATAAAAAGACCAACCTGAAATAAGGCCGTCAACGCAGGTGTTCACGTTAAGCACTTAGACATACTTGATATTTTAAAATATTGAACAGGAATTGTGAATAATATTACGGAGCGGTAATTTCATTGCTGTAGAGATTCATTGAATTAAATCCATTCCACCGAAATTTCAAATTAAAAAAAAAACCTCCCTACAAAATTGGATGAACGCGCATCAAGCCCTTTAGAGGTTTAGTTTTATTTCTTCGTATCGGTTAAATTTACACCAAACATTTGGAAATTAACCCGAACGTCGAAAGCTTTAATACAATTTATGCCACATCCGACGATTGAAATCTCTGCGTACCTCAATCCACCCAAGAAAGTCTTCCAGAAGGCAGACCTCGTCAATAGAGCTCGATTAAAGCTAAATTTTATTATTATCATGTTAAAATTAGAATGATTGAAACAGACACAATATCCCTTTGCCAAATCCTTAGTATGGCAGTCATCTTATCCTTTAACGATTTCCATCGCCACTGATTGTAAGCATTTTAGTACGGCTCTAGTCAAGAATTAGAACGCTTTTATGTTGCCAAATTCCCAGCTCTCCTAAGTGACTGTTATGGAGGCACCATGAATCAGGGTCCCGTTCTCACATTAAACCCAAGAAATTATCTTGTCGAATAACATGATAACCATGCCTAATACTGTAAGCATTTCTAATTTCTATCAATGATTAGTGAGTGTAAACATATGACGAAACTATGGCTTTTCTAATTATACCCTACACCACTTTAGTGGGAAGGGTATATTGGATTTGTGCTGATGCTTGTAACGCACATACTCTCGAGAGTTTTAACGTGAGCACCTGCCGTGTTGGCCTTATCCCACGGTGGTCTTTTTCATCCACAGGGTAGACTTGAGAACGATCTACCATCGCCCCTTTGTCTTCAATGAAGACTCAGGTGGCAATTTTTCCACATTGGCTATGACCGGTCCATGCGCAAGTACTTTGCTATAGTACTCGAGCTATCTAATCTCTTGCCAAAGTAGTCACGTTGAAAGACAACCACACTACTATGGCTCTGTTGATTCGGCAACAGCACCTAGAGACGTAACCGGTGGACCGAAGCACGATCCATCAATAAGCCGTAGACATTGTTCTTACTCACAGTGACACGCTGTGGCAAGTCTGATATGAACAGAGTATACTCTGAACATATCTGGACAAGGAAGGAAAATTAATCGTTATCACTTGTATATGATACCTTTCATCCATCATCATTCAACCCAGCACGCATCTCATTTATTCGACACATTCATAGAGAAAAACATACGACACACTCATTTAGGTATACGGGTTGGTGAGGCCCGCATACCTCTACATTCACTCCGTATCATATACAATTGACTCCAACCCATTTCCAAAGCTTAGTCCCACAGTCACTCCTCTGTGGGATATCTGTTGATTTTAGGCAACAGCACCGAACTTATCCCGAAATATTGACTATTATCATGCATCAGTCTTTTAACCGCCACTTACTCTTCCCGCGAATTTTGATTTAAATCACAGCCACTACGTGGATCCCGAAGGAACCTCAACCAACAGACCAGCCAGGACATAGTCCTGCGGGCAACTGGCCACCCGTAGTACCAGATTAGGCGGTGCTCTGGTCTGACCTCTGCCAATCAATGCAAAGACTAAGCCAAACAATAGAATGAAACAACCAATTTTTCAGTCCCGGTCAGACCGGAGGTATTGGGCACCTCTTTATACCACGGGATTGCAATAACACCAAGGCGGAGGTCTCGCCAAGGTAACATGCCCCCGGGGGGAGCTTGTAACGCACAATAATATTGGTCCTATATCCAACTTAAAGTATACCAATCGGTTCAGAATCATTTTTTGAGTCATAGTGGAAAACGAGTTTCTAAAGACATAAATAAAAGTTAGTTTCTTCCTAGAAAACAGTCAAAAGACTTAGAGGATTGATTATTGGTCCCTTAGATACATATGTTTATACCAATTTTATAAAAAATATGATTACAGTTCGAAAATAACAATATCCTTCAATTAATTAACACACCATAATGCAAAAATTGTCGTCATCTCTGATCGCTAATTGTATTTGTCAACTAAATTTTCACATTCTACTAATATCAAAATCGTTTTTGTTTTCTTCCCCTGTACCATCAAAGTATATCTACACAATTGCAATTGTATTAATGTGAAAGTTTATATGTATGTATGTATGTATGTATGTATGTATGTATGTATGTATGTATGTATGTATGTATGTATGTATGTATGTATGTATGTATCTGTGTGTACATGTTGACATCACTAAAGCGTTTATCTATTTGAGAACAATAACAAAAATTTGTATTTGTTTATTTGTCATACATTAGTATAAGTAAATTAATGTATGTATGTATGTGTGTGTGTATTTATTATTTGTATTTTATTTTTCTACACAATACAATAAAAACCTGAAAACACACACACACGAACTCTCACTTGCATTTCCCACAAAAACCAAACATACAACATTTATTGGTTTATATTTTATCTTAAAATGGTAGTACATCCTTTTTTTGTTGATTCCCCTTCCCCCAGCCCTTACATTTTACATTTGTGTCCTAAGCCAAAACAGCTAACCATCAAACCAAACACATCCATCCACCAACACACAGTCAGTCAGTCAGTCATTCGTTCATTCATTCAAACTAATTCATTCCCTTTTTTTTAGTGAATGACGACGACAAGTACCATTTCAGTTTTAATTAGGTTTATGTTCAACTTAAATATCTACACATATATTCGCAATTTCCAACCCTGCAGTTCAGAGTGACTGTTCCATACCAATTGATCTTCTTCAGTCTCCATTTTGATTACAAATAATGTCAATTGTTTCTTGGAAATATAACTTCTGGTGATTTAATAAAGAATCTTACAGAAAAAAGTCAAAAACCAAAACTGCAGGGTTATTAATTATTTGTATGTGTATATGTATGTATTACATACGGGTTGTTAGCAAAACAAAACACCAAACACAAAAAAAGAAAACACTCATACACAAAAATTAATTGTCATTTTGTTGTTGTATTTTATAAAACAGACCCTTAAAAACTTGTTTGTATTAGAAATTGTTTGAATTTTTATTTGGTTTCTCTCTCTCTAACGTTTCTTTCAGTGTCAATCTTAATTTTTTATTGTATTACTTTCTATGTTTATTTTTTTCAACTTCTGTTCATTTTAAAATATTTCCCGAATTTTGTAATATTTATTTTTTGTACTTACGCTTTTGATTTCATTCATTTTTGTGAATTGTCGTCCAAATTCCCATAGATCCACACCGAATTTTAAAGCCCAATTACGAACTCTGCAAAGAAAGTGAGATATGGAAAAAAGTATGAATATTTAATGTTATTTATTGTAAAGAACTAATTATTATTATTATTATTATTATTATTATTATTATTATTAGCATTAAGAGGAACACGATTGATAAGAATCTAAAAGATGGGTCTAAATCATCCTGAAAATATTAAATATTTCACTTTTAAAAAAAAGCTACTTAGACATCAATATGGCGAAGACGTTTCCCTAACTCTTCTTTGGAAATAATTCTACTTAAGTTTCCAATTAAACTAAGTTCTCTTGGAATACTGAAACTCGTCCAAATAACTGTCTTTCTTAATAATAAGCACGATTAACCGAATTGTTCAAATCCAGAAATTTTTTTAGCAAGGGCAAGGGATTGGTTCCATGGCCTTGAAAGCTTTTGTGCTTTATTGCGTTTTACTTTTTTATTAACTTTGAGACTTAGACATCAATATAGCGAAATCGTATCCCTAACTCTTCTTTGGAAAAAATTTTACTTAAGTTTCCAATTAAACTAAGTTTTCTTGGAAGACTGAAACTCGTCCAAATAACTGCATTTCTTAAAAATAAGCACGATTAACCGATTTGTTCAAATCCAGATAGTTTTTTTTAGCTTTGGGACGTACATGTTCATATCCACTTTGGGGGACCCTAGTACTGACATATCAATATTCAAGTTTTTAATTAACCAGGTCCAATATAAGATTATCCCCTTAACATGGTAACCATGATAACGGTATGGATCCAAAGAATTGTAAACTACATCTATAGAATATACTCATACACAAAAGTAAAAGACCGTTGTCTACGCTTATAACTTCGCGGAAGCAGAAAAAACTTTCATCTGAATACGATATCTCAATGCACAAGTTTCACAAGATCATCCATTATCCGCTCCAATATGGTAACGGTATCAATTAATAGCAAATAGGGGAACTCATTAAGGTGGGGTAGTGTCACCACTTCTATGGAATATAGCAATTAATAGTCTACTCAGAATATTTGACTATCAACCAAGTGTTTACTTGGTTGATTGTTGTTTACGTTGAGGTAATGGAAATATAGTTTGACATCTCAAAGACATTACACGCACAAGTTTCACAAAAGCTGGAAAACATGTGATTATAGACTTTTTTTTTAAATGGATTAAAAAAATGGCAAATAGGGAAACTCCTTATGGTAAGTTTCTGTCACAACTTCTATGGAACATAGCCATAAATAGTCTACATAAATAGTCAAAATTTTTATTCTTTGTACACGAGGATGCACAGCATACGTATAAAACCGAGCTTTTACTTTATAGTAAGAAATACAAGATCGATAGCCTAACTAAAGAAAACTACAACTGCCCACTCCCTAACAAGATTCTAATGGCAGTCAATAAAACTAGACTGGAGAACAAAGTCAACCAAATCTCTATTTGTCCTGCTAAACTGCAGTGCAACTGATTTGTTGTCCACAAATTTGCTTTTGGCACTGCTTTCACAATGAACGCAATATATGTATGAACACACAAACCATAAATGAAATATCTGCTTTCACAGATATATCATCTTCCAAACCATTCTTCCAGATAAGTTTCTTCGAAAATTCGGAACTGAAAGAAGTCTGCTATCCCCCAAAACCTTTACATATTCATGAATAGTTCCAAAGGAGAGCTAGTTGTTGGTGGATCTTCTAAATTCCAACAGGCTAAACTGTCAGCTATAGAAAATGTAAAAAATTTACTTTTGTATTACAAAATATCAAAAACAAATCTCGACATATTCAAATTCACACCTCTAGTTAAACTACTAGTATATCTTGAATATACGTTCACACTAGTCCAGAAGTGCCAAATATGCTTAAATACATTCGATAGTGGTGCTCAGATGGGTTTAGTAACATGGTATTTGATGAGCAACTGTGTAGCTGACAAATTAACGATAATTGAAGGCTCAATGTCCGATAGCAGGCAACGGCTACATAAAAGGTTTGATGAACTTTCCCAGATAATATGGCACAAGGAGTCGATCAGCATCATTTCCATTAAGATATTTATAGATTAGTATAAAGATGAGTTCATATAATTGAGAATTTCATCTAATAGTGAATAAACTAGTTTATAAATTACTCCTTAGAACACTATTCCTTACTTGACCTTAGTAGAGTCAATAAATTCGAATATAGACTAGTCGGTAGTCTAGTACATTGGTCAGACAATAGCTAATGCATAGACAAGTCAGAATCAATTGATCAAAGAATAGTACTACACCATTTTTAACTGAAATTGGGAATATTCCACATGAAATTGAGAATTTCCATTTAATAATGAGAAAATTCCAAATGAAATTGTGATTTTCAATATGAAATTGAGAAAATTCCGAATAAAATTGAGAATTTTAATTTGAAATTGGGAAAAATCCAAATGAAATTGAGAATTTCAAATTAATATTGAGAAAATTCCAAATGAAATTAAGAATTTCCATTTCATATTGAGAATGTTCTAAATGAAATTGGGATTTTCAAGTACAAATTGAGAAAAATCCAAATAAAATTGAGAATTTTCATTTGATATTTAGAAAATTCAAATTGATTTTGAGAATTTCCAATTCATATTAAGAAAATTGCAATTGATTTTGAGAATTTTAATTTCAAATTGAGAAAATTCCAAATGAAATTGAGAATTTCTAATTAAAATAGAAAAGAATTCCAATTCAAATTGGGAAATACAATTTGTAATTGGGAAAATTCCAAATGAAATTGAGAAAAATTCAATTGAAATTTAGAAATTTTCAAATGAAAATGAGAACCTTTTATGTTACATTACTTTAACCATAGAAAAGGTATACATAGAACTGAAACTGAGAATGACAAAACCTAAGTCTGCTGTCAAAAACCTAAGTCGTGAGAATGTATTAGTTGAAAAATATGTAACCCAACAAACACAAACTCTTTCGTTTAAAAAGTTTTTATATTTTTGTTTGACATTATATTATGAAATAATGTTTTGAATTAGCCATTTTTATTCAATATCAGTTGACCAATGTAAGAAACATCTTCTTTAAAAATTATTCTTAATTTTAAATAAACTCTTTGTGTTTGCTGGGTTGAGTCAATATTGACACTTAAAAATTATATTAAAAAAATAAAAACGATTGAAAAATTTGTTTTTTTCTGAAAATGTTTTCAATAATTTTATAGGAAAAACATAACTTTTAGCAGTGTTTATTGCAGCAGCAGGGGCTATTTTGCCAAAGGAGTTGTGCTAATGCTAAAATTAACGCTTGATATGAACGATTATTGTTAATTTCAAAGCAGCCCAAATGCAGTCAAAATACACCCTACACCACACTAATGGGAACGGAATTTTGTTTATGTCTTAAAGTTTGTAACACCTGCGTCGATGTAATGATGTAATCCGTCCATAAATTAGCCTATTGAACTTTTTTTGTAAGCGGTACATGCTATACAAGAATAGGGTATTTATAAAATAATGCTCAACAAATTTTATATATACGAAATTTTGACTACATATTGTTATAATGAGTAGTACATTCATTAATTAAGCAAACATCAATCTCTTGAATATAACTTCTACATTAAAAAATACTAAATAACTTATTGCTACTTACTCGCAATGTGGTAGGGTATGATGTATTCGGATACATTTTGTACTTTCATATTTTTGTTATTTTATGTAAACAAAAATAAAAATACTCATACAATTGTATTAAATTCACACAAAACCTGTACATGTAAGAGAGTAATATTTCCTACTCTCAGTAACACTTCTATTTATTTTTCTATGACTTTAACTATGTATATAAAAAAATTTAAATCCAAGTATGTTGGATTATTTTTTTTTTGGTCAAGAAGGCTTTTAACTTCATGTCAGGTTGGTGCCCGATCCGTAGTTTCAATGCCCACTTCACGCGGTCCTAACATACATTTAATAGGTGCAATTGATACCGGGGGTATCCTACAAATGGATACTCATAGGGGATCCTTCAATGCCGAAAGTGCAAAAAATTGGGTAAGAGGTATTCTGGATAGATAAGAGGAACTAGGTAATGAGCTATACGAACTGGTTCTGGTGTGCGACAATGCCCCTTGCCATAGCAGGTTAGAGCAACTATGTATTCCAAAATTCTGCAGCAACACTATTGCGTATGAGTCCATATTCGCCGATGTTGAATCCAATTGAAATAATTTGGTCTAAAGCTGCGTTAAGTCCAGGATGAATGTGCCTGATGTCAATGCTCCAAATGTCGGAGAGCAAAGGCTGGTGTACTTTGAAGAAGTTATAAATGCATCGAAATCGTCTATAACTCCAGGATTTTGTAGTAGAGCTATACAGCGCACAACAACGTTTTACCAAACAGCTCTCGAGTTGCGAGATATGCCAGTTGGACAGTATTATATTTGTTTTGTTTAATTTTTATATTTATGTTTCATTGTTATTTCCTTATATAGTAGATTACAATAAAATTTGTTTTTTACATACATACATCTGCATTCATATTTTTCTACTTTTTTTAATTTTCTTAATTTTATTTGAAATTTTCTCATTTTCATTTGAAAATTTCTAAATTTCAATTGAATTTTTCTCAATTTCATTTGGAATTTTCCCAATTTCAAGTTGTATTTCCCAATTTGAATTGGAATTTTCTCTATTTTAATTAGAAATTCTCAATTTCATTTGGACTTTTCTCAATTTGAAATTAAAATTCTCAAAATCAATTGGAATTTTCTTAATATGAATTGGAAATTCTCAAAATCAATTTGAATTTTCTAAATATCAAATGAAAATTATCAATTTTATTTGGAATTTTCTCAATTTGTACTTGAAAAACCCAATTTCATTTAGAACTTTCTCAATATGAAACGGAAATTCTTAATTTCATTTGGAATTTTCTCAATATTAATTTGAAATTCTCAATTTCATTTGGATTTTTCCCAATTTCAAATTAAAATTCTCAATTTTATTCGGAATTTTCTCAATTTCATATTGAAAATCACAATTTCATTTGGAATTTTCTCAATTTAATGGGTAATGTTCCCAATTTCACTTAAAAATGGTGTAGTCGACATAGTAATTAAATTCTATGTTATTGTCAATAGGCTTCACCAATTCACAGACTTTTCAAAAGATTCTCTATAGATTTGGCATTAAAAAAAGTCAATAAATAAAAAAACGAAAGTAATTAACATAAATTTTGAACTCAAACAAGACGGACTTGAATAAACTCATTTCACCTGATATTTCATTCCAAAAGTGATGAAAGTATCGAAGACTAAAACAAAGGATTTTCGACAATTTGTTTATTTCTCACGGTTGAGACTTGAATGTCGAAAGATTAACGTGAGCACCTGCCTTGATCTCACGGTGGGTAGACTAGAGACGATTTACCATGCGCCCCTGAATTCCTCAATGAAGAACTCAGGTAGCAATTTTTGTACATGGATGTCCGGTCCATGTATAAGCACTTTGTTGAAGTACTCGAGCTATCTAATCTCTTGCCATAGTAGCCCCCTAGCGGAATGACAGGCCGCATTGGAATTAATCCGCATATCCCGACAAGGAAAAAGCTATAACTGGTCTAAAGTCAATAGAAGGTTGTGACAAGTCCCAACATCAGGTGAAATTAATCTTCCGACAATGCGGAAGTGACCACCCTTAATGATGTTTTGAAAGAATTGCATTATTAAAAATGCAATCTCCATCATCTAATGACCCATTCCAGTTTATTCCTTAACCTCTTTAAGACCGCACAACCACACTACTGAGATGGCTCTGTTGTTTTGGCAACAGCACCTAGAGACATATTTGGTAGTCCGAAATACCCAACAAAATGGATCAGGATCCATCTTTTATGAACCAATGTAACAAAGGAAGTAGGAATTTCCAAAGTCAATTAATTCCAATAATTGCCCCAATATATCCTGTTGAGATGGCAACAGCACCAAAGAACTTCCCCGAAGCGTAAAAAGGCATACTAAATCAGTACTTATCTCCAATATATAGAGACTTTCCCGATTTTTCACCAAATTTAGCATCAGTTCCATTCCCATGATCATAAAGATCGATCTAGGGGATGATAGGTAACCATTGAATACTGACCTACACAATTCCCCAGCATATACTGGCGTCCCACTACACGAACGGTAAGAGGTACCGATCGGGTTTAGGAATCCAGCATATGCTGCTTTGTACACAGACCTGCTCGAAGAGAGATTTATGCAACCCATTAGGTATAGGATATATCAGTCCTTAAACCAAATACCGCGATTTTAGGTATTATACCACAGCCACTACGTGGATTCCGAAGGAACCTCAACCAACTGACCAGCTAGGACATAGTCCTGCATGCAACTGGCCACTCGTAGTGCCAGATTATGTGGTGCTCTGGTTAGACCTCATGCCAAATCATTACAAGGCGTAGCCAAGTATACATTTGACATCACCAGTTTATAGTCCCGGCAGACTAGAGCTGTTGGTAGCACCTCTTTACCCGGGGATTACAATACACCATGATGGAGATTTCATCGTGGAAACATGCCCCCGGGGGGACACGGTTGAAACAGCAGCACTATACTCATTAATAAGATACATAGAGAAATCATAAGAAGTCCTAACTATACTATGGAGCAACTTATATAAGGGATAACGCCAGAAGGAGTAATACATACAATTATGATGATAAGTTAAAACTCAAACATCAAGAGCAAAATTTCTAAGTCCATCTAAAATAAAAATACCAATAAATGTTTCTTGTTTTCTAAAAATACCACAACAACATCAAAAATATCTAATTAAATTAAACGCTTATCACCTCAACAATATAAATTAATTTGTTTCAGCTTTCCTGCACCTAACAAATTTTTATTTACTTTTGTTTAATCTTTCTTCTATTTTAGTGCAAAAGCAAAAAATAAATAAATAAAAATAGAAAGACGAAGAACAGACGATAATAAAATGACCCGTGTCATGATTACGAATTTTCCACGTGAGCGGCTAAAAAAGTCAACAATCAAAAAGAAAAAGCAAAAGTAGAAAAAATTAAACTCAATCTAGGCGATTTAAATAAATGAATAATAAAGAAAAAAAATAAATAACGAAGAAGAAGGATAAAGGAGATGATGAACAAGAAGTAGAAGGCGAAGTGCAAAGAATGAATGAAAACCCCATTAATGCTAATGCAAATCAACAACTAAACCATATGTGTGTGTGTGGGAATGTGTGTAGGTGGAAATGTGTGTTTTCTAACGGTTTTGTAAAATGTCTATGTGTGGCCTTTGAAAATGTGTTCTATATTTATATTTTTATTGTTGTTGCTGTTGTCGTTAATGCCATTGTTGTTGTATATATACTATATATATATATATATACAGCAAACACGACAAACTGTTGAGACACATTTAACTTTAACATAAAACGGTAGCAACAACAGCAACAAAATTATAACTTGAACATGCACGCACACACTTACATAGAATATCTATATATGTATATTAAACATACAAGCGATTTATTTTCAAAACAACAGCGACAAAAAGCGAAAACGAAAACAGGAATCTTCTCCCTGAGCTCTGAGTGAGCAATAGTAGACTTTTTAAGTGCAAGAGTAAGTGGATTTGTCTCGTGATATTTTATAAGATTTACCGCCGACTCATATGAATACAAAAAAAATAAAAATACAACTAAACAACACATACACACAGATTTACAAAAATATAAAATGTACACAGTTATGTTTACACACGTACAATTACATTATTATTTACAAACAATTTAATGTGTACGATAGTAAGTACCTCATATTACTTGTCGTGTGTAGACTGTTAGACAGACACGACTTTAAATATATCAAAATAACAAATATATTGTGGCTCATGTTGCACAGTGGCACAGCGACTTTTCAGTGATATCAACCGAAATAGCTTATAGCCGGACGTTAACTTGGAACATCTTCCCGATAAAATTGATTAAAAACTAGAATAGATGCAGAAGCAGGATAACGACTGAACAAACAAAGATTTAAAAGTCATAGAGTTGTTAAATATAGCTGATTTGTAAATAGGTATAAACCTCCCGACATTAAAGGTTTAAAACTTAAAGAGAATAGTGAGAAGATTTTGATCGAGATCAGAGAACTTGAAAAAGAAAATACGAGTAAATAGACGAATGTATATGAGACTTAAAAATAGACTAGTACATACACTTGTTCTGAAATTAGTTACTAGAATTAATAGACTGTACTATAGATTTGGCTAGTCAATAGACTAAGTAATAGACTTGTCTCCTATTCAATAGACTCGTCCATACACAAGTCAATAGACCAGTCATTTGACTAGTCATTTGACTAGCCAATAGTCTAGTCATTTAACTAGTCAATTGACTGCAGTACATAGAATGGTCAATAGGCTAGATTATAGACTAATGTATGGACTAGTAAATGGTCAAAAGTCTAGTCAATAGGCCATTCCATAGAGAAGTCAATAGACTAGGCCATAGACTTGTCCATAAACTGGTTCATTGACTAGTCAATAGAAAGGTCAATAAACTAGACTATAGAATAGTTAATAGACAAGTAAATAGCCCAACGTTTAGTCAATAGACTTGTAGATAGACTAATCAATAAATTGATTAATATACTAGTCATTTAACTAGTCCATAGACCGGTTATTTGACTAGTCCATAGAGTAGTCAAAAATACAAGTATTGTCTGACTAGTTAGTCCATAGCTTGTGGACCTAACCTAACCTATCATTAGAAAGGCCAATAAACTAGACTATAGAATAGTTAATAGACAAGTAAATAGTCCAAAGTCTAGTCAGTAGACTTATCGATAGATTAATCAGTAAATTTATTAATTACCTAGTCATTTGACTAGTCATAGAGTATTCAAAAATACAAGTATTGTCTGACTAGTTAGTCAATAGACTACTCAATAGATTATTTAATATACTAGTCAATAGACTATTCAATATACTAGTCAATAGACTATTCAATATACTAGTTTGTAGGCTAGTCAATAGACTAGTTTGTAGGCTAGTCAATAGACTAGTTTGTAGGCTAGTCAATAGACTAGTTTGTAGGCTAGTCAATAGACTAGTTTGTAGGCTAGTCAATAGACAATTTTGTAGACTAGTCAATAGACTATTTTGTACACTAGTCTATAGACTAGTTTGTAGACTATTCATTAAAAAAAAGCTAGTAAATGACTAGCCTGTGAACTAACTAGTCAGACAATACTAGTATTTAGAAAAAATTCATAAACTAGTCGATATATCAGTTCACAGGCTTCTTAGTATTCTAGTTCATAGGCTAAACAGTGGACTAATGCATAACCTAGTCCACAGTGTATGCTCTTGACTAGTGACTAGACTACTGCACCAGAGTGCAAGTTGCAAGCTTAAAAGTACCATAATGCAGTACATTTATGTTTAATTCGTTGTTGTTGCCATTGTCGCCTAACTCTGCCTACACTTTTAATGCATGATTTGGTTTATAATGATGTTGTTATTATTGTTGTGTTTAAAAAAATACTCACACACAAACACACACACCTATGTTCATTCATTCAGTTATGATTGCACGTAATAGACTCTGTCGGCCTGTCTATAATTTCCGTTTTATTTCGGTTTCATGTTAATGTTTGCAACTGTGTGTGTGTGTGTGCGAGTGAGTGAGCTTAAACAAGTGTGTAAAAGGCACCTGTTTGTCAATTTTTTTATATTTTAGTTTTTGCATTTTCATTGTGTAGGTGTGTGTTTATTTTTTTTATTATTTCTTAGTTGAGGCATTGTCAAAGTTGTTGTTTTTTTCCACGACTTTTTCCACATAGTTGTTATAAATTTAGATTAGTTGCCATTTGGCATGTGTAGTATGAATTTAATTACATCATAAAATTGTAATTTCTAGCACTTTCAATGCAAACAAATTAACTTGAAAAAAAGAAAGAGTTTATTGACTCGTTTTTTTACTAAAGTTATGTAGGTGATGTCGTTGCTGTTGTTTATTTCTGTTAATTTTTATTTAGTTGTCACGTTAGAGCTAGTTTTAATATTATTTTTTTTTTTTTTTGTTTGTGTCATGAAAATAATTCTAGTGATTTGCTTTCAATGTGTTAATTTGCGGTTTTAATGAAGACGAATGATTATTTAACAATTATTAATATAGTAATATAAAAATATTACTCATACGTCTAGTTTTTAGTTGAAGAGTAATTGTTATATGTTATTTGTCATTTTGTACACAACTGTACAGTGGGCAAAATAATGTAGACTAGACTTAGACTAGGCTATAGAATAGATTATAGATTATACCAAAGACTAAAATATAGGACTAGATTGTAAACGAGACTATAGAAAATACTATGGACAAAACTTTTGATTACACTTTAGACTAGACTATAGAAAAGAATATATAATAGGCTACTATTACGATAATAACGAAGACGTATTATTTACCAAGAGCAATAACTCATTGTGGGCAAAATAATGTAGACTAGATGCTAGAATATAGACTATTCTAAAGACAATACTATAGACTAGACTATACACTATTAACTAAACTGTTGATTAATCTATAAAATAAACTACTCCATATACCAGACTATAGAGTAGAGAAAGGACTACAGTCTATAGATTAAACTTCAGACTAGATTATAGCATAGACTAGACAATAGGTTAGGCTGTATGAATTAGTCTATAGACTAGAGTAAAGATTAGCCTCTAAATAAACTATAGATTAGTCTATATACTATACTAAAAACCAGTCTATAGACTACAGAATAAACGAAAACCTAGACTATATACAAGTGAATCGGCTAGACTGTAATAAGACTAGCTGATTCGACTAGACTATAGACAATAGTCTAGACTTTAGACTAGGCTATAGACTAGATTGTGGCTAGGCTATAGATTAGAGTATAGACTAGTGTATAGACTATAGTGAATACTTGATAACAGACTAGACTTTATACTATACCTTAGACTGGAATAGACTGAAAGTATGCAATAGACTAGACTATAGGGTACACCATAGATTAGCCACATACAAGACTATAGAAGGCTATACAAAATTATACAATACTAAAATAACTAACTAACTTACTAACTAACTACCTACCTAACTAACTAACTAACTAACTAACTAACTAACTAACTAACTAACTAACTAACTAACTAACTAACTAACTAACTAACTAACTAACTAACTAACTAACTAACTAACTAACTTACTAACTAACTAACTAACTAACTAACTAACTAACTAACTAACTAACTAATTAACTAACTAACTAACTATCTAATCTATCTATATATCTATCTATCTATCTATCTATCTATCTATCTATCTATCTATCTATCTATCTATCTATCTATCTATCCTTTTATCTATCTATCTATCTATCTATCTATCTATCTATCTATGTATCTATCTATCTATCTATCTATCTATCTATCTATCTATCTATCTATCTATCTATCTATCTATCTATCTTTCTATCTAACTAACTAATCAACTAACTAACTAACATGGACTCACAGGTTTACGGGTATAAACAAAGTTGAACAAACGGTTTAAGACGAATATAGAGTATGTAGAAAGAACAGTTAAAACTCTTGAATACTTTCTTTGTCCTTGCCAGACTTTAATTTATATTAGCTAGTGCTAAAGTCATATATTAGAAAGCTCTTTATTTATTTAAATATTTTTTTCTCAAAACTGGAGTAAAACTATGATAAATATCTATATAAATAAATTACTTTCTAAACTATTAAAAAGAGCAAACAAAAAACAACAGCTTAAACATTAAGTCCAATTAACAAACATTAACAATCCTTAACCAATACATTTACTACTAAAAGAACTTTAACCTAGTCTTGCAACAAAAGTATGGCATATTTCTTAACTTGCCATCATTGCTGTTGCATTATTAATAAACAACAATAGTAAAGCGAGCAGTAAACAAAAAGAGAAGAACAAAAATTAACTTTAATTTTGAACTCTGGATCATATTGTAAGAGTTGTAGTATTTTGCTTTATTTCATTATATTTTGGATGAATTTTGTATTTTGTAACGGTTTTTTGAATATTGTAATATTTACAAATACTATGGGCATATTTCTTTTAAATGACAAACAATGTTTGTTTATTCATTTCTTTAGACGTTCATACATTTGTTTGCTTGGTTTTGTGTTATATTAAGAAAGAAAATTGCAACAACAAATAATAGGAAATGAAAAGACTACGAGCACACACACATACATACAACATAACAAAGTTATTGAGGTCATTTCATAAAATACATACAAACATACAAATATTGTTGTTTTTTCTTCATTTTCTTACTTATACATATTCTTAAACGCAACGCACATACATCCTTTCGAATACCAACACTTTTACAGCAGTTTCAACTTTTTTGTAGAATATTAGGGATGAATTTTAAAACTACCAACAATGTGGAATCAAAATTTAAAAAAAAAAGGAATCGGTTCCGATATTTATAATATGCTTATTACAAAACCCAAATCTAAATAATCAACCTATGTACCTTAACAAAGACAAAAAATGCAACCACCCTAATGTTTAATATAAACAAAAACAAATTACAACTGTTTTTGTGTAGTTGTAACTCTTCGTCCAAGTTCTGGTAGTAAACAAAAACACACTCAACTCAACAAATAACAAAAATTTGTAAATATTATAACAGAACAAAACGCAGAAAAAATAACAAAACTTTCCTGTGAAAAGAAACAAGAAGAGACGAAAATAGCGCAGCAAAAGAAAAGAACTAAAAAGTTTAATGCAATTTTTAATATTTTATAAACATTACGAGTGTCTACGACCACGACTACTACAAACATTTTACATATTTTATTTATTTATTTTTTGTTGTTGTTTTATTATTTGTGGCATCATAATATAAAATATATTAATTTAATATATACAACAGCAACAACAAAATAGAACAATTTTTTTTACAATTTTTTTTACTGAGATTAATGTAAACTGATGTTAAAAAAAGCAAATTGCTTAAGAAATAAACCAAATATATTTCCATAAATAAGTAAAAAATTATATTTTGTGGAAACAACTTTTGAAGCTATGGACTTATGTAGAGAAATTTCATCGTATAACCTCCAAAATTGAGAACTAAAGAACGATTATTACAAAATTTAAATGGACAGACGGACATGGTTCACTAAACCAGACCAGAATTCACCCTTAGTTGGATGTAATTGAAGAAAAGACATCTTAAAGTCAGTTCCAAACAAAACCGGATGTGTTTGACTTAAAATTTGTTAGCAGTTTTTGTTTAGGACTCTGATAGATAGTGAAAGCCATTTGTTAAGAGCTTATGTATTTCTTCCTCTAATGAACTTTATAAGTTTCTGAACTACTCATGAAAATAGGATCAAAAGAGCGACACAAAGCTAGAGCTTGTACACAAAGCTAGAGGATTTCACAGCAATTAGTTTATCATTTTTCCTTACAAAAACTGTGGTTTGAAGGGATATTGATCCTAAAGGTAGATCTTTAAAGCTGCACTTCTTTTACCCATGGGTACATAGTATAATCCTTAGAGCAAGAAAATTTCACAGTTAATGTGTTTTTTTTTTTTTTTTTAATTGGACCAGCACTCAGGGGATGACCCCTACCTATACAAAGCATTGTGTTAGAACTAGGAAAATAGGTTGTGTGAAGGATGATAGAGGGATTAGTGTCTATGGACATTTGATTTAAATCTTTTTATACCGAAAGTGGCAGAAAATTCTTCTGCAGGAAGTTTATTCCACACTATCAAGGTGCCACAATGCAAAACCACTCAAGAAGTTGTATATTCTACTAGACTATAGACTAGACTATAGACTAGACTATAGACTAGACTATAGACTAGACTATAGACTAGACTATAGACTAGACTATAGACTAGACTATAGACTAGACTATAGACAAGACTATAGACTAGACTATAGACTAGACTATAGACTAGACTATAGACTAGACTATAGACTAAACTATAGTCTAGACTATCCTAGTATCCTAGTCGAGAAAAGGCATGTATAATCTGAAAACCCAATACACATCCCAAGAAGCAAAAGGCAATCAATAGAAAGGTCGTATCCAATATCAAAACCTATTGATGCTTTGATTAATGATCATTTCCCTAGAACATTCTTATCAGCTAAAGACTCATCCCAGAGTTGGGCAACCACACTACTGAGATGAGTCTGTTGTTTCATCAACAGCACCTAGGGATGATAGCCCGAAGTCCGGAAGTCCCATTATTAATTGACAAGACTAATATCAAGAACTTTTGTGATAAGTTGAGAATGTTTTAAAGTAAAGCAAGATAGAAGCAAGGATAATTGCAGATAAATTAAAGATAAAGGTATACTTAGCTCCACTAAGGTCAACTCACTAAGTTCTCTCAACCATCAATCACACCTCAAAAACAAATCAGAATTGTCCTCATCCATCGGCTACAAAAACAACAACAAATTGCCTATCTTTGCATTATGAGTTCAAATTTGACATTTTATTAATTCACAGCGTTATCCTGAGGTTTGTGATAACATAAACTTACCCTAAAAATTATATTCCAAATTACATTAATATTTTAACCAAGAGTGCCTCCCCGCAAATTGGAGTTTAAAACATAGTCTTTAAAGTGGATGCCGAAGAAACCATAACAAACTGACCAGCAAGGATAAAGTCCGGCGAGCAACTGGTCAATTGTAGTACCAGATTATAGTGCTCTGGTTCAACTCCATGTCAAATCATTCCAAAGAAAGGTAAAAGCTATATTTGACATTCATTTATTTATAGTGCAGTCTATAGTAGCACCTCTTTTCGTCGAGATTGCAATAACAGCAAGATGTGGGAGGCTCATCAAGGTTATAGATGACATAACAAATTTTATTTATTAGATGCGTTCGCGCCGCTATAAGGTCTGAACTATATTCAAGTTCAAATGTCTTTTGAATGCAGTTACGGTTGAAAGTTTAAGTACTTTTCTATGGTTTAGAAACAATTCTAAATAAAGGCAGTAGTCTTTGGACTAGACTATTTAGATTATTGTTTGTCCAGTCTATTGTCTAACTAGTTTTTTCCTTAGTATAGGTTCTACTCCCGCATCAAGAATGTTGTGTATTAAATGATTTTATTTATTTATGGATATATGTATATTGATTAAACTACTGACTAAAGAAGTAATTTTAAAATAATTTTATTTGACATTGATATTAGTTTTCTTATAATTACGAAAAAATTAAAAACTTGATGCTATTTGTACAATTTTAAAATTCCATTTGCCAAACCCGGTTTACTATTACCAAAGAACAAATTTTCTCACATCAAACTTTCTCCCACACTTTCAAATAGTTGAGATTTAATTTAATAATTTCAACCAAAACTATGCAGAAACAAAAGTAAACGTGACAAACAAACAAAAACAACAAATCTTCAGCATCACACAAACATTCATAAAAACAAAACTTTATGAAAACAGTTTGTTGACCATAAGGAAGTGCAACATGGATTAAAATGGAGAAAAAAAATAAGAACAGAACAGAACATGGCACACATTACATGGCCACGCTAAAAACTGATGCAAAAACAACGAATTACAACTTCAAGATTTTTATAAATTTAACAGCAACTAAAGGGAAAAACATAAAAAACTTGTGCTTTGCTTTTATTTTATTATTATTTCTTCTTTTTTTTAATAACAAACATGGCTGATTCTTTAGTGTTTTTATTATTTCTTTGGCTCTGGTTTGTTGTATTCCTCCAACTAGAGAAAAATAGTGGAGCATACAGTAGAATTATACAAAAATAACAAAAAAATAACATAAAACAAACTGAATACGGAAAACTTATGCCAAGATTTGGGTCATTTTCATCAACGACAACAGCAGCTATAAACTTAAAAGTAGTAGCATTAAATGAAAATAAAGCAGCAACAGCAGCAGCTCCAACAGCAAAAAAAAACACTAAAACTATTGCTACTGCAACAACAAAAACAACAACAACAATATCATCTCTAACAATAGTAATACAGTAGAAGGCGAAAATAACACACAAAAAAAATTGTTACAACACTGTCTCATCTTGCCGTCGAGTTTACAAAAGTTTAATTGGATTTTCTTCTGCACGACTCATGAAAACAAAAACAACACAATAACGTTTATATGTATATATTTTTATTTCTTTTTTTATATATAAATATATATGACAACGAGTAAAATTTCACAAATTAACAAAATTAACTTTTATTTTTTTCTAAGAAGAACTGCAGAGAAATTATAATAAGGAGAAGAACAATAGTTAAGAGACGTGGTGGTACGTAATACAGTGACTCTGAAAGTAGGCTGATTTTATTTAAAGATTTTATAATAAAACACTATTTAGGTTAAAGAATTTCTTATATGAGTTTTAAGATAATTTTCTTTAAATTTCTGGTAGAAAAAAAAAAATAAATTTTTGGCAAATTTTGTAAAAAAAATTTTCGAATTAACGTTAAGTTTTAGCATTTCAATGATTTCCATTTGATTTAATATCGGTAGAAAAACTACCGAACTTTTATCTATAGTTTTGACAATAAAATAGTCTATAGTCTTAACTATAGTCCTGACTATAGAATTGTCTTGACTATTGAAAAGTCTATAGTCATGACTTTAGAATGGTCTATAGTCTTCACTATAGAATAGTCTATAGTCTCGACTATAGAATAGTCTATAGTCTTGACTATAGAATAGTCTATAGTCTTGACTACAGAATAGTCAATAGTCTTGGCTACAGAATAGTCTATAGACTAGTCTTTAGTCTTGACTATAGAATAGTCTATAGACTTGACTATAGAATAGTCTATATTCTTGACTATAGAATAGTCTATAGTCTTGACTATAGAATAGTCTATAGTCTTGACTTTAGAATAGTCTATAGTCTTGACTTTAGAATAGTCTATAGTCTTGACTATATAATAGTCTATAGTCTTGACTATAGAATAGTCTATAGTCTTGACTATAGAATAGTCTATAGTCTTGACTATAGAATAGTCTAATGTCTTGACTACAGAATAGTCTATAGTTTTGAATATAGAATAGTCTATAGTCTTGACTATAGAATAGTCTTTACTATAGAATAGTCTATAGTCTTGACTATAGAATAGTCTATAGTCTTGACTATAGAATAGTCTATAGTCTTGACTATAGAATAGTCTATAGTCTTGACTATAGAATAGTCTATAGTCTTGACTATAGAATAGTCTATAGTCTTGACTATAGAATAGTCTATAGTCTTGACTATAGAATAGTCTATAGTCTTGTCTATAGAATAGTCTATAGTCTTGACTATAGAATAGTCTATAGTCTTGACTATAGAATAGTCTATAGTCTTGACAATAGAATAGTCTATAGTCTTGACAATAGAATAGTCTATAGTCTTGACAATAGAATAATCTATAGTCTTGACAATAGAATAGTCTATAGTCTTGACTATAGAATTGTCTATAGTCTTGACTATAGAATAGTCTATAGCCTTGACTATAGAATAGTCTATAGTCTTGACTATAGAATAGTATACAGTCTTGAGTATAGAATAGTCTATAGAATAGTCTATAGTCCTGACTATAGAATAGTCTATAGTCTTGACTATAGATAGTCTATAGCCTTGAATATAGAATAGTCTATAGTCTTGACTATAGAATAGTCTATAGCCTTGAATATAGAATAGTCTATAGTCTTAAATATGGAATAGTCTATAGCCTTGAATAAAGAATAGTATATAGTCTTGACTATAGAATAGTATATAGTCTTGACTATAGAATAGTCTATAGTCTTGACTATAGAATACTCTATAGTCTTGACTATAGAATAGTCTATAGTCTTGAATATAGAATACTTACTCTATAGTCTTGACTATAGAATAGTCTATAGTCTTGACTATAGAATAGTCTGTAGTCTTGACTATAGAATAGGCTATAGTCTTGAATTTAGAATAGTCTATAGTCTTGACTATAGAATAGTCTATAGTCTTGAATATAGAATAGTCTATAGTCTTGACTATAGAATAGTCTATAGACTTGACTATAGAATGATCTGTAGTCTTGACTATAGAATGGTCTGTAGTCTTGACTATGGTCTTGACTATAGAATAGTCTGTAGTCTGTCTTGACTATAGAATAGTCTATAGTCAGTCTTGACTATAGAATAGTCTATAGTCAGTCTTGACTATAGAATAGTCTATAGTTTTGACTATAGAATGATCTATATTCTTGACTATAGAATAGTCCATAGTCTTGACTATAGAATAGTCTATAATCTTGACTATAGAATAGTCTATAATCTTGACTTTAGAATAGTCTATAGTTTTGATTATAGAACAGTCTTTAGTCTTGACTATAGAATAGTTTATAGTCTTGACTATAGAATAGTCTATAGTCTTGACTAAAGAATAGTCTATAGTCTTGACTATAGAATAGTCTATAGTCTTGACTATAGAATAGTCGAAGACCTAATCGTACCCAAAGGCAGTAGCGAAAAACATTCATAAGTAGAACACATACACAAACATAGGTTACAAATATGCAAGTATGTTAGTAATTTTCATGCATACATGACGACATTACAACTTCTGTTGTAATACGTTTTATAAACAATTTCTGCTTTGTTGTTTTTCAAATTACAAAAAAAAAACTTTAAAAAAATGTTTAAGTTAAAAGTTAAAATATTTAATTCTAACTTTAATTACATAGTGTCACAGCAATCGCAGTCAATGGTTTTTAATTTCTTTAAACCATTTTCCGCTTTTTTCCTACTAACAAACGATTAATTGAGTTTTTTTTTTTTTTTTTGAAAATTAAGAGGGCAAAAAAATGTCAAAACAAAAATGTGAAAACATGAACATTGGAGTTTAAATGAAAGAAAAATAGCAGCTAAAATGAATGAAAATTACAAAATCCTATTATGAATCCATTAGATATGGTTGCACGCACAAAGTACATAAATACTACTACTGCTGTTGTGACATAAAATACTTACACACACACAGGCACATAACAGTAGTGTGTAGGCTGAAATTATTTTTATAAAAATTATAAAAATACACATGTTTTTATAGAGATTTACACTAGTAGAAATAGGGAATTACAATAAAAAATTCCCAATGGAAAATTTATTTATATTGAAGAGTTCTAATCACACTACAATGAAGGAATTTTTGCAATTGCATTTCTAAATCACTCTCCGCACCATAATAATATCATAATAATTTTTTCCAATAGTCTTGAATACAAATCAGTCTATAGTCTTGACTAGAAGAGAGCAATCAATATCCTTGACTAAAAATAGATTAGTCAACAGCCTTGAAATCTTGATTATAGTTTTGTCTTGTCTATAGAATAGTCTATAGTCTTGGTTATAGGATAGTCTATAGTCTTGACTATAATATAGTCTATAGTCTTAACTATAGAACAGTCTTTAGTCTTGATTACAGATCAGTCTATAGTCTCGACAATAGAACATTCTATAGTCTTGACAATAGAACATTCTATAGTCTTGACAATAGAAAATTCTATAGTCTTGACAATAGAACATTTTATAGTCTTGACAATAGAACATTCTATAGTCTTGATTACAGAACAGTCTATAGTCTTGAGTATAGAATAGTCTATAGTCCTGACTATAAAATAATCTATAGTTTTGACTATAGAATAGTCCGTAGTCTTGACTACAGTAAAGTCTTCAGTCTTGACTATAGAATAGTCTATAGTCTTGGCTATAGAAAAGTCTATAGTCTTTACTAAAGAATATTTTATAATCTTGACTATAGAACAATCTTGACAATAGAACAGTCTATAGTCTTGACAATAGAACAGTCTAAAGTCTTGACTATAGAACAGTCTATAGTCTTGACTATAGAATAGTCTATAGTCTTGACTATAGAATAGTCTATAGTCTTGACTATAATATAGTCTGCAGTATTAACTATAGAACAGTCTATAGTCTTGACAATAGAACAGTCTATAGTCTTGACTATAGAACAGTCTATAGTATTGACTATAAAACAGTCTATAGAATTGACTATAGAATAGTCTATAGTCTTGACTATAGAATAGTCTATAGTCTTGACTATAGAATAGTATATAGTCTTGACTACAGTAAAGTCTTCAGTCTTGACTATAGAATAGTCTATATTCTTGACTATAGAAAAGTCTGTAGTCTTTACTAAAGAATATTTTATAATCTGGACTATAGAATAGGCAAAAATCTAAACTATAGAATAGTCTATTGTCTTGTCTATAGAATAGTCTATAATCTATACTATAGTCTAAGGTCTTGGCTATAGAATAGTTTATTGACTTGTGTAAAGAATAGTTCATAGTCTTGATTATTGCTTGTCTTTAGAATGGTTTACTACAGGCAAACAGTTAAGTAAAGTCAAAAGACTCCGTTTTGACGTGTCTATTCTATAGTCTATTGTCTTGTATATAGAATAGTCCATAGTATTGACTATTGTCTTGTCTATAGAATAGTCTATAGTCTTGACAATAGAATAGACCAACCTATTAGTAAAATTCGTGATTGCAATTCACACCATGCGTTTATTCATTCAATTGCGACTGAGTTATCAATTTATAATAAATATATCGTGTGAACATGATACTTTACTTTATTATATATATTTGAAATGCTTTTCTGTCAGTGTATCCTGATTACACTGACACAAAGCTTTATATAAAGATTTAATAACACAAACAAAAATGCATACAAAAGGGAAAACTAAAAAAAAAAACAGGAAAAAAGTAAATGAGACCAGTTTCACAAATACATAAATACACAAACACACACAGACACTCTCTGATACATTAACAAAATATGTAAAAAGAAATCAGGAAAAAACAAACAAAAAAAGCAGAGGAAAAAACTCCAGTTACACGAAAACCAGATGCTTAACTTTATTATTATGAGATGGAGTTAGTTTTGGTTATATGTTTAAATGTACACGAGTATTTATGTATGTGTGTGTGTTAGCACACAAATACATATATAGATACAAACATTAATTTCTTATAAGTATATAAACAATTCTATATACAATTTACTACTGTTTGCATACATACATATGTATATGAAACGTTTTGTTGGAATATAATCTTAATTTCAATTATCATGATCATGTTCTAAAGCATATTTACTCGTTTTTGTTTCTCAGTTTCACTCCCAGTTTTTACAACCACAACGTAAATCTTAAAAGGAATTATATAGTTTAGCTTAAGGAAAAACAAAATTATTCTATATATTTAAATGTTTTCTTTTTTTTCATGAAAAATATGTAAAAGAAGTTTTATTTTTTACTTTGAATGTAAATTATGTTTGTAAAAATATAAATCAAAATGAATATGAAATTATCACAAAATCTAAGACATGTTTAAATATGTATATCCGAGAGCCAACGAAATGTTTTAGACAAATTGCCACTACGTTGAAGAAAGTTGGTGGGAAATTTTTAAAAGTAATGGTCAAAGTATAAAAATTGTAATTGTGAGGTATATGAAAACAAGTAGGAAAGTATAGTCGGGCATGGCCGACCATATAATACCCTACACCATGAGTATATTTTTAAAATTTTTATTTTTTATAAAGAAACTTTTATGTTGAATATTTTTCCAAAATATTTAAGCAATTTATTGATAAAAAAAACTAAAATTTCTAAATGAGGCTTTATATAGGTCAAATTGGGCCGATCCTCGGTAAATTTGGGAAAAGGATATATTTTTAAATAACAGTTAGTTTTGTTGAGTTTCATTACGATACAAATGGTTACAAGTCAATTTTAGACGTTTAAGACATTTTTTGAAGGGGGGTTTGTATGGGGGCTAGGGTCAAATAAGGGCCGATTCTAACGAAAATCTGCAGTGTCATAAATAGTTATGTAAAACTTATTTATGCCAATTTTTAGAGAGATAATAGAATATTTGACGTAATTAAGGCATAAAAAGTTCAAATCGGGAGGTACGGTAGTATGGGGGCTAGGTGAAATAATGGATCGATTTCAACCATTTTCAATAGGCTTCGTCCCAAAAAACATGCTTGGTCCAAATTTCATCAAATTATCTTGAAAATTGCGGCCTGTACCTTGCGCACAAGGTTTACATGGACAGCCAGCCAGCCGGACAGACGGACGGACATGTCTTAATCGACTCAGAAAATGATTCTGAGTCGATCGGTATACTTTAAGGTGGGTATTGGACCAATATTTTTGTATGTTACAAACATCAGCACAAACGTATAATACCCTCCCCACTATAGTGGTGTAGGGTATAAAAATGCAACCGTAAAAAGTAAATTTTATAGAATTTTTGGAGTATAAAATCTTTGAAAGTAGCTCATATAAGTCCAATGTCATAATGTCCAATTAGCATTCTTTTAAAAAAGAACTACCAGCAAATAAAATTCGACAGATGCAGCCAAAACAACATTAAAATCTGGAAAAATCAAACGTTTCGGATCCTTTAGCAAAAACAGAGCATCTTTCAACATGTTAGCGGATATGTCAACTGATACGTCTGAATAAAACGAACTTACATCCTGCAGCACTTCAACTACCTCTACCAAAACAAAAAAACTATGTGTGGGACATTGATCTTAGAATAGAAGCTTTAAAGCGAGGAGTTGATGAAAAGTTTAACTAAGAGAATCAAGTATTCGTATTTAATTAGACAGAAATTTTGCTAAAGCACAAAGTAATCAGTGGATTGACTATAAACAGCTATAGAGCGAAATATATCCTTTATGATTATACATCCGGTAGGTAAGTAGTTATTGTTTTAGTCTATCAAAGCAGAGAACGATAGTTCGAATCCCACCATAGACACTAGTAAACAATCGCACAATAGGCCCGATGAGGGCCCAGGATTTTTTCGACAGATATAATGATCATTTAATACATCATCCTTTTAAACTAATTATGTGTTTTAAATGCTATCAGTAGCCTATAGACTATAGACTAGACTATAGACTAGACTATAGACTAGACTATAGACTAGACTATAGACTAGACTATAGACTAGACTATAGACTAGACTATAGACTAGACTATAGACTAGACTATAGACTAGACTATAGACTAGACTATAGACTAGACTATAGACTAGACTATAGACTAGACTATAGACTAGACTATAGACTAGACTATAGACTAGACTATAGACTAGACAATAGACTAGACTATAGACTATATACTAGAATATAGACTATGTACTAGAATATAGACTAGACTATAGACTAAACTATAAACTATAAACTAGACAAATGCTCTCAAACAAAGCAATCAGTGGTTCAGGAGCTGGACCATATTTTGTTTAACTGTTAAAATTTGGAAAGTACTTCCTATGTGGACCAATAATAGATTACTTAAAGGGTTTGTATGGATGAAAGACTAATCTCAATATTAGAATCCTACTGCATGGAATCTTAAAGAAAAATTTTATTTTCTATTACGCGGTCAACCTTGTACTCTTAACTTTTATTTTTTATTAAAAATATATTTTATTACTCTGATTACTTTCGTGACCCAAACCAATAATATTGAGCGAATAAATATTTATAGACATTTTCCGATAATTCCACCTTTAAAAGTTATTTAATAATTATTTTTTATACAAATGTTTTCTTAACAATTAACTAAATGGATAAACATTAAAATGGGAAAATAAATTGCAAATAAATAAATTTTCATCAAACTTACTCATTGTGTGGTATGTCCTCGTCCTGATCGGCGACAATAATAAAAATGTTCAATTTAAAAATTAAAATGCCCAATAACAGGGTGAGTACACAAAATTGTTTATGCTCCATTATGATAGATAATATTTATATCAATGATGATGATGACTGACTGACTAACGGATTGACGTCTAGTATGATGGCGATGAGGTTTTTTTTGATGACAACCGTAACAATAACAACAATTAAATTGCTGATGATTACAATGTTGTTGAAGTTGTTGTTGACAATAACGATGTTATTGAGGGTGGCGAAGGCGATGACGTTGATGTTATAAACGATGACAATGGCATCAAACGAAATCAATTTGAGGGCGTGGAGGGGGAGTAAAGGATTTTAATGTTTTTCTTTTTTTAACTATTGTTGGCAAATAGTTTTTATTGTGTATTTTTGTTTATTGTTGTATTCGAAGTTATTCTCTTTTGCACTTTTTTTGTTGTTTCTATAGTTGTTTTTATTTTTCGTTTTATTACTTTGTTCTCTTAGGTTTTTTTTTTTGCTTTGTTATGCTGTATTATTTGTATTATTACGTAGTTAATGTAACAAAGGTATTATATTTGTTATTGTTTTTGTTATTGGAATACTCAATACTGTTAGTTAAACACATACACAGGGCTACAATAAAAAAAATGAAAAAAAATATGTTGAGTACACGTGAATGACAAAAAGATGTTGTAAACAAAACCACTACTCTCACATACAATCGCTCACTCATTCACTCAGCATTGCTCACATCACCAATACAACAAACGTTTAAGCGATGCAGCAAAAGAAGCAGAGTGAAAAACAAATGAAAAAGATTATAAGGATTTTAAGAATTCGTATAACACAACTGACTTCACGAATATTTAAGGTTTTTTTACTTTGATTTTCTATAAAATTGGTGTGTATGTATGTATGTGTGTTAAATTTATATTGAAAATATTATTGTTGTTGTTAAACTTGCTGGCTTTTGTTGTTGTTACTTTATGTTTTTTCACCAATACTAGGTGTGTGTGTATATGGGTTAATATGTTTGTTTTTAAAAAAACCTTTAGGGCACTGGATTCTTGTTGTTGTTTTTGTTGTTAAGGTGTGTGTGTTGTTGTTGTTGTTCTCTTAAAATGTTTATGTTTTTGATTTCAAAAGGTAGAAATCACTTATTATTTAATTTTTCTTTTTTTACTCATTCCTGCTCGTTCATTCGCTTATTGTTGTTTGTTTTATTTATTTCTTTTTTCAGTGTGTTTTTGTGTATGTGTTCATGTTTTTATAATTGTTTGGTAAATTTATTTGTTATTATTTTTTGCTGCTGTTGCCACTATTTCTCATGCCTATGATGTTGTTTGAATAGTTGTTGTTGTCATTTTGTTCAATTGTTCCTTTATCGTTTCTTTGATCTTGTTCCTGTTTTGAATTTTAATTATTTTAATGGTTTTATTGTTTGTTTGTCTTTATATTAATGTGTGTATGTGTTTTAACCCTTTTTTTACACTAATTTTAAAGGCCAAAGTATTTAGGTTAAAATTATTGCTTGAAATAAAAGATTTGTTAAAGTATGATTTGTTCCCAAAGGAGTTAAAGGCAAACAGTAATTGTTTAAATTAATTTCAAATACACATACTAGTACATACTTTTGAATTCAAAGTGAGAATAATAAAAAAATAAATTATTTTAATAAACATTAGTTAATTGTTTAACTAATGAGCAAGTTATATCAAATGTTTATATATTTTAACAATGTGATAAAATTAATTTTTTTTAACTTTTTTGCATTAACGTTGCTTAAAATGGCGTATGATTACTATTTATTTAAAAATATAACTCATACGCCTCTACCATAATAAAAAATATTATATATTTTTGTATTAAGTGATATCTAGTCTTTACACATTTTTATTTCCAGTTTAGTTCTAGTTCAGTTCTAGTTCAGTTCTAGTTCAGTTCTAGTTCAGTTCTAGTTCAGTTCTAGTTCAGTTCTAGTTCAGTTCTAGTTCAGTTCTAGTTCTTTGTTATGCTGTATTATTTGTATTATTACGTAGTTAATGTAACAAAGGTATTATATTTGTTATTGTTTTTGTTATTGGAATACTCAATACTGTTAGTTAAACACATACACAGGGCTACAATAAAAAAAATGAAAAAAAATATGTTGAGTACACGTGAATGACAAAAAGATGTTGTAAACAAAACCACTACTCTCACATACAATCGCTCACTCATTCACTCAGCATTGCTCACATCACCAATACAACAAACGTTTAAGCGATGCAGCAAAAGAAGCAGAGTGAAAAACAAATGAAAAAGATTATAAGGATTTTAAGAATTCGTATAACACAACTGACTTCACGAAATATTTAAGGTTTTTTTACTTTGATTTTCTATAAAATTGGTGTGTATGTATGTATGTGTGTTAAATTTATATTGAAAATATTATTGTTGTTGTTAAACTTGCTGGCTTTTGTTGTTGTTACTTTATGTTTTTTCACCAATACTAGGTGTGTGTGTATATGGGTTAATATGTTTGTTTTTAAAAAAACCTTTAGGGCACTGGATTCTTGTTGTTGTTTTTGTTGTTAAGGTGTGTGTGTTGTTGTTGTTGTTCTCTTAAAATGTTTATGTTTTTGATTTCAAAAGGTAGAAATCACTTATTATTTAATTTTTCTTTTTTTACTCATTCCTGCTCGTTCATTCGCTTATTGTTGTTTGTTTTATTTATTTCTTTTTTCAGTGTGTTTTTGTGTATGTGTTCATGTTTTTATAATTGTTTGGTAAATTTATTTGTTATTATTTTTTGCTGCTGTTGCCACTATTTCTCATGCCTATGATGTTGTTTGAATAGTTGTTGTTGTCATTTTGTTCAATTGTTCCTTTATCGTTTCTTTGATCTTGTTCCTGTTTTGAATTTTAATTATTTTAATGGTTTTATTGTTTGTTTGTCTTTATATTAATGTGTGTATGTGTTTTAACCCTTTTTTTACACTAATTTTAAAGGCCAAAGTATTTAGGTTAAAATTATTGCTTGAAATAAAAGATTTGTTAAAGTATGATTTGTTCCCAAAGGAGTTAAAGGCAAACAGTAATTGTTTAAATTAATTTCAAATACACATACTAGTACATACTTTTGAATTCAAAGTGAGAATAATAAAAAAATAAATTATTTTAATAAACATTAGTTAATTGTTTAACTAATGAGCAAGTTATATCAAATGTTTATATATTTTAACAATGTGATAAAATTAATTTTTTTTAACTTTTTTGCATTAACGTTGCTTAAAATGGCGTATGATTACTATTTATTTAAAAATATAACTCATACGCCTCTACCATAATAAAAAATATTATATATTTTTGTATTAAGTGATATCTAGTCTTTACACATTTTTATTTCCAGTTTAGTTCTAGTTCAGTTCTAGTTCAGTTCTAGTTCAGTTCTAGTTCAGTTCTAGTTCAGTTCTAGTTCAGTTCTAGTTCAGTTCTAGTTCAGTTCTAGTTCAGTTCTAGTTCAGTTCTAGTTCAGTTCTAGTTCAGTTCTAGTTCAGTTCTAGTTCAGTTCTAGTTCAGTTCTAGTTCAGTTCTAGTTCAGTTCTAGTTCAGTTCTAGTTCAGTTCTAGTTCAGTTCTAGTTCAGTTCTAGTTCAGTTCTAGTTCAGTTCTAGTTCAGTTCTAGTTCAGTTCTAGTTCAGTTCTAGTTCAGTTCTAGTTCAGTTCTAGTTCAGTTCTAGTTCAGTTCTAGTTCAGTTCTAGTTCAGTTCTAGTTCAGTTCTAGTTCAGTTCTAGTTCAGTTCTAGTTCAGTTCTAGTTCAGTTCTAGTTCAGTTCTAGTTCAGTTCTAGTTCAGTTCTAGTTCAGTTCTAGTTCAGTTCTAGTTCAGTTCTAGTTCAGTTCTAGTTCTTTTTTCAGTTCTAGTTCAGTTCTAGTTCAGTTCTAGTTCAGTTCTAGTTCAGTTCTAGTTCAGTTCTAGTTCAGTTCTAGTTCAGTTCTAGTTCAGTTCTAGTTCAGTTCTAGTTCAGTTCTAGTTCAGTTCTAGTTCAGTTCTAGTTCAGTTCTAGTTCAGTTCTAGTTCAGTTCTAGTTCAGTTCTAGTTCAGTTCTAGTTCAGTTCTAGTTCAGTTCTAGTTCAGTTCTAGTTCAGTTCTAGTTCAGTTCTAGTTCAGTTCTAGTTCAGTTCTAGTTCAGTTCTAGTTCAGTTCTAGTTCAGTTCTAGTTCAGTTCTAGTTCAGTTCTAGTTCAGTTCTAGTTCAGTTCTAGTTCAGTTTCAGTTCTAGTTCAGTTCTAGTTCAGTTCTAGTTCAGTTCTAGTTCAGTTCTAGTTCAGTTCTAGTTCAGTTCTAGTTCAGTTCTAGTTCAGTTCTAGTTCAGTTCTAGTTCAGTTCTAGTTCAGTTCTAGTTCAGTTCTAGTTCAGTTCTAGTTCAGTTCTAGTTCAGTTCTAGTTCAGTTCTAGTTCAGTTCTAGTTCAGTTCTAGTTCAGTTCTAGTTCAGTTCTAGTTCAGTTCTAGTTCAGTTCTAGTTCAGTTCTAGTTCAGTTCTAGTTCAGTTCTAGTTCAGTTCTAGTTCAGTTCTAGTTCAGTTCTAGTTCAGTTCTAGTTCAGTTCTAGTTCAGTTTTAGTTCTGTTCTAGTTCAGTTCTAGTTCAGTTCTAGTTCAGTTCTAGTTCAGTTCTAGTTCAGTTCTAGTTCAGTTCTAGTATTCTCCCCGAGGAGCAGTGAGTGTATTAAGTAAAAATATCATTTCACCACAAAATACATTATTCCAAACCCACAAGTCAAAAACAATATTAACATGTAAAATAAAAAAAAACTAAAAACAAAAACTAAAACAAAACAAAACTAAAAACAAATTTCAATTAAACCACAAAGACATATTTGCCTGCAGACATACATCAAAGGGTTAAATTAGAAGGGAAATTGAAAGCGAAATTTGTTAATAACTTTGCAAACACAATTATTGGGGAAATTATTTAAAGCGAATTTGATTTACTGTCAAACGCCTGTTTATAATATGAACACACCTGCAAACACACGACATTTAATGGAAAACCAAACGAAAACTAAACAAACAAAAAACAACTTCCTGTTAGTTTAAGTGCATGAGACAGATATACGTGTGACACACAAATCAATTAAAATGTATATATGTATGTAACTATGAAAGAGTAGTTTGAGAGAAAGAGTGGTATTTACAAATGAAATGCAGATAACGGAAATAAATTTCCTGTTTGTCGGGATTTGTTTTTTTTTATTAAATTGTTGTTATTTTTTTTTTTATAGAATTACTCACTAAATATAGTAGTTTATTTATTATTTTGTTTTGTTTTGTTTTTTTTAATGTTGACTTTTAACCTTTTGTTTTTGGTGTTTTTTATTTATACGTTTGCTTGCTTGTTTTTTTTAACAATTCACACAGTATAATTAATGACCAATGTTAGTGTAGAGTTGTTGTCGTCGTCGCTGCTGTTGTTTGTCACTTAGTAATCCTGTTTGCTGCTTGTGTATCTGGTTCTGTTGTTGATTACATGGTTCATATATTTTATTTACTTTAGATTTGGCCATCATTTCTACAATTTTTTTTTTTTTTTTTTTTGCCTTTGTGTTTAATTCATTTATATGTATATAGAAATATTTTATATTTTTTTGTTTGTTTAATGGCAGAATTGTTTTAACAAAATTTTATCATGTTCCATAAATTTTACACACATTTATTATTTAAGCGTGTCTGTAGTAAAACGACTTAGTTGGAGTGGGTTGTGTTAATGTTTAAAACGTTGTTAGTGAAAAATTTATTTGATTCTTTTTTCACTTTTTTATTCAAACGTTAGGTTTAATTGTTGTTATTTTTTGTAGCTGATATGTTGAATATCTGTAAAAAAAGAAAACAGGAAATTATTAGGTTTTGATTACACTATAATGCAATTATTAATCTTGATTAATAGTAAAAGAACAAAATGTATTTAGACTAGACGTATATTTATTATCAAAGTATTTAATAAAATTTTAAATTATTTATTACATACATATTTTTATAATAAATAGGCTAGACGTATACATATTACAAAAATAATTAATATTATTCATACTCTAAGTGGTACAGCTGATATATTTGCATAATTAGAAAAAATCGAAGCGTATGAGTTATGAATTTGAGTAAGTAGTAATCATACGCCATGGAAAGTAATTGAATTAGAACTGAACTAGAATTGGACTAGAACTGAACTAGAACTAAACTAAAACTGAACTAGAACTGAACTAGAACTGAACTAGAACTGAACTTGAACTGAACTAGAACTGAACTAGAACTGAACTAGAACTGAACTAGAACTGAACTAGAACTGAACTAGAACTGAACTAGAACTGAACTAGAACTGAACTAGAACTGAACTAGAACTGAACTAGAACTGAACTAGAACTGAACTAGAACTGAACTAGAACTGAACTAGAACTGAACTAGAACTGAACTAGAACTGAACTAGAACTGAACTAGAACTGAACTAGAACTGAACTAGAACTGAACTAGAACTGAACTAGAACTGAACTAGAACTGAACTAGAACTGAACTAGAACTGAACTAGACTGAACTAGAACTGAACTAGAACTGAACTAGAACTGAACTAGAACTGAACTAGAACTGAACTAGAACTGAACTAGAACTGAACTAGAACTGAACTAGAACTGAACTAGAACTGAACTAGAACTGAACTAGAACTGAACTAGAACTGAACTAGAACTGAACTAGAACTGAACTAGAACTGAACTTGAACTGAACTTGAACTGAACTAGAACTGAACTAGAACTGAACTAGAACTGAACTAGAACTGAACTAGAACTGAACTAGAACTGAACTATAACTGAACTAGAACTGAACTAGAACTGAACTAGAACTGAACTAGAACTGAACTAGAACTGAACTAGAACTGAACTAGAACTGAACTAGAACTGAACTAGAACTGAACTAGAACTGAACTAGAACTGAACTAGAACTGAACTAGAACTGAACTAGAACTGAACTAGAATTGAACTAGAACTGAACTGGAACTGATCTAGAACTGAACATAAACTGAACTCGAACTGAACTAGAAATAAACTATAACCGTACTAGAATTAAATTTATAAAATCTTAACATATTTATTTCAAAAGCTAACACTATTAAACTTGATTTTTTAATTTAATTATTTCTTACTTTAAAAAAATACAAATTTTAAATTTCCATCAAAAACTATTTATTAACAAGCAAAAAGCCTAGACTCTTTTTCTAACAAATAACATTATTTGGCTCATAAACTTTATTAGAATATTTTTGTGAAAAATATACCTAAAAAACCCTTCAACTCATATTTTCAACCCAAAAAAAAATAAAAAAAAATGTTTCGATTTTCTTTATGTAAAAAAAAACAAGTTAAATGAAATAAATTTTTATATATTTACTGAAAAAATGTAAGAAAGTGTATGTATAAGTACAAATTTATATGTGTGTGACTGTTAGTTTGGCAATAGTATGCATAGAGAAAAAAACTAAAAAAGCAACATCCCCAAGGATATCACATGATAATTTCTATTAATAACGAGATAGAAAAGTTTGTTGGTCTAAAACTGAACTAATAAACACACAAACTGATAAACACACACTCTTCTAATGCTCAACTATTGTGTGCCAAGCACTCATACTCACACACATATACATATGTACATACTCTCAAAAGGGAGAGAGAAAAACGACAGCAGCAAACACTGGCACTATCAGAGAACTAAAACCAATTTCTGAGGAAAAAGTTTTCTAATGTAAAAAAAAACAAATAGACACTTACATAAATACGCACACATACAAACACACATACGGTGACACTAAAATGTTCTAATAACAAAAACAACAGTAAAATTGTGATAAAAACTACAACAACTGAAGCTTATGAATAAAAAGTACAAGAAAACGTAAAAGAAAAGTGCACCAAACAATAACAACAACACGCTCAAACACTCATACTGCTGAGGATACAAAAATAATGGCAAAAACAAACGACAAACAGTAACTGACAATCATCACAACTGTTAAGGCAGCATCGGAAAAGCAGTTACAAAAACAACCTCAGCAGCAGCTATTTAAAAGAAGAAAACAGCAACAATGTTAACTACTTTAAACGACAATAACAACAACGAAAGTATGAAAAAAAACCAAGAATAATGGTAATTTATCGAGAACATATTCGGTTTTCTTGTTTTTGTGTCTGTCCGTCCATCTATATGTTATTCTTCCTTTACACTAACACTACTTCGTTACGTATTTTTGCTGCTTCTTAGTCCTTCATACTGTCATTCATACGACAAAACGTTTGGAAAACTATTCATCGATATTATTATGTTTTTGTTATTGTTGTTACTGATATTGCTGCTGCTCTTCGAAAAACATTTACTTATTTTTGTTTATGCACATAAATAAATGTTGCTTATTTAGCGGCTTTTTGTGGTATTCAGCAGTTATTATCGTTTTATTAACAGGTTCAGCTTCATATAATATCAATAAAAATGTCATAGTTTCGATATCATCCGATCTAGTCTATAGTCTAGTCTATAGTACAGTCTGTAGTCTACTCTATAGTCTAGTCTATAGTCTAGTCTATAGTCTAGTCTATAGTCTAGTCTGTACTCTAGTCTATAGTCTAGTCTATAGTCTAGTCTATAGTCTAGTCTATAGTCTAGTCTATAGTATAGTCTATAGTCTAGACTAGTCTATAGTCTAGTCTATAGTATAGTCTATAGTCTAGACTAGACTATAGTCTAGTCTATAGTCTAGTCTATAGTCTAGTCTATAGTCTAGTCTATAGTATAGTCTATAGTCTAGACTAGACTATAGTCTAGTCTATAGTCTAGTCTATAGACTAGTCTATAGTGCAGTCTATAGTCTAGTCTGTAGTCTATTCTTTAGTCTATTCTATAGTCTAGTCTTTAGTCTAGTTTATGATCTAGTCTTTAGTCTAATCTATAGTCTAGTCTATAGTATTTCAAAATTTTGAATTTTTAGCAACAAATATTGATGCTATATACATAAATTTAGCCCAGATCGATAAAAATCGTTTACAAAAATTTACTTAATAATTTGGCAACACTCTTAAGTTGAACATACTAACATGTGCACTTAAAATATTCGATTAAACCAGAACAGTTCGCAAACCACAACATAAGATTCTAAATCTATTTCTTTAGCCATTTAACATTTTCTTTATTTCATTGTTATTTATTCACTTGGTTTACGACACTTTAACATATACATACACATACAAAGACACACATTCATGTGTATACACTTAAACAAAGCTATACACACTTTCATAAAATATATAGTATAATAGATGTCTTTGAACATTGAAGGCTGACTATTTGGTTTCCTGTTGTATTCGTTTGACTGCCTGCTGGGCTAGCTGGCTGGCTGGCTGACTGAGTTTCTTCAGTTGCATTTCCTTTTGTTGCTGCAACTACTGATGTTGTTTTTCAGTTATTTAATGTGCTCACATACATACATACGTATTCACATTCTAAACGTTAAGTCTTAAATTGCTTGTAAATGTTGAATGAGTGTATTCTCTTTCTTAATAATCTTATGGGGTAAACACACTCATACTTCGACATAGCCAAGTATCATTGGCATTAGGAGAATAAAGAAGAAAAAAAAAACATTGACATATTTTTCGTTATATTGGCCAATATATTGGTTTAAACGAAAAATTTTATTTATTTCAAATTAGTATCATCTATCAATTGGATCATACTCATACACATGCAACACTGTTGCACTTATATTGATTGAATATGAGGAATTTTGGAAGGTACTTTTTATGAAGAAAAGTATTTTTGTACATTTAAAGGGATCAAAAGTTTAAGCAAATTACGGATCACAAACGAATCGCTTAACAAATCATTGTCGCCACTTCGCATGAATGTCGAAGTGCTTAACGTGAGACTTGAACAAAGAACCATCACCCCTAAATCCTTCAATGAAGAACTCAGGTGGCAATTTTTGTACATGAGTTGGGTCAGTCCACAAGCACTTTGCTGAAGTACTCGAGCTATCTATTCTCTGACCATTGCTGCCCCGTTGCTTAACTTCCGAGATGTAAAACATCACTTCCGTTTACAACCACACAGCTGGGATGGCCTCTGTTGATTCGGCAACAGCAACTAGAGACGTGTTTGGTAGTCCAAAAAACTCAACAAATGGATCAGGATACCTCCGTTATGAACCGATAATGTGACAAAGAAATTAGGAATTCCAAAGTCAATAATTTCAATAATTGCCACGACAAATAGTCGCGTAGAATGTATCAATATGAGATGGCAACAGCACCGAGAATCTTCCCCGACTCGAAGAAGGCATACTAAAACTAATCTCCAATATATGGAGGCTTTCTCCATCGCATCAGTTCCATTCTCATGATCATAAAGATCAATCTACGGGATGACTGGCAACCATTGAATACTAAACTGACAATTCCCCAGCATATGCCGGTGGCCCATAACGCGATCGGCGTCCCAAAATCGATCGGGTTTAGGTAACCAGCATATGCCGCTTTGTACACAGACCTATTCGAAGAAAGAATTATCCAACCCATTAGGTATAGGATATATCAGTCCTTAAACCAACATTCTTTCCGAATTTGGGTTTAAACCACAACCACTACATGGATCCCGAAGGTACCGCAACCAACTGACTAGCCAGGACATAATCCTACGGGCAACCCGTAGTACCAGATCATGCGGTGCTCTGGTTGGATCTCATTCAATCTATGCAAGGACTATGTCAGGCAGAAGACTGTACCAATTTATAGTCCCGGTCAGACTGAGGTATTGGAAACACCTCATTTTAAAACCAAGGTGGAGGCTTCACCAAGGTATCTTCACGGGGAAATCGCTAGGGTATCAAAAACGCAATATCAAATAGAAATCAATCATTGGATCTTATTGCTCTTAAGTTTATATAAAACTAGCTATAACTAGTTTGCTTCGCTACCCTCATTGTAGTAGAATATCTACATATACATATTTCTATAATCAATATTGGAAATCTTTAAAAGTGTCCCTTATAAGGACCTTATAAGTTTGATTTCATGAAAAAAACACTTGAAAGTACCAAATACTTCCTTTGCATAGATTTTCCTTAAATCATGGTGATGCATGCTAGTTGTCCAGCAGATATTCCTCTCATACAGTTTTTTTATACAATCAGGAAACTTGGTGTCCAATTTTAAGCTTTTACGTTCAATATTATAGAAAATTCGAAAGTATTAATTAAAGATCAGAAAACGTATTTAATATTATACCAAGACATCTCTTTTTTCCAATTTCATGTTTTTTAAGTACCAGGAAAAATTCCATTTTAACATTCATTCACTCAAGTCCCTGATTACTTAGTTTTATATTTCTATGTTCATTATAGTAGAAAATTCGAAAAGTACCATTTAAAAAACGTTGAAGTACCAAAAGCTCTCAATAACTTTGGGCGTACATGCTTAATTTCATGTTTTTAGGTTTAAAATTATAGAAAAGACAAAATGTAAGGGCCTTATGCAAAAACGATTATTAAAGTTAACAATGGTTTACAGCACACTTTTTCTATATAAAAACAGGTTTTAACAACCATTGTTAACTTAATAATCGTTTTTGCATAAAACGGTAATAGTTTAAAGAACGAAAAATATCATCATTAATTCCCTGTTTATTGGTTGTCATTTACTCCGAGGTCTACAACAGCTCTCTCTTTCACGCGTACGTATAAATATGAGTAGGAGAACTAAAAGTCCAAAAGTATCTAAAATTCCTCTTTTATAGATTCTCATTAATTCCCAGGCCCCACATGTTTAGTTTCTTGTTTCTAGGAAAAATATAGACCCGACAATTTAGCCGCCGCCGTCGCCTTCCAAAAATGGTTGCGCCGCCGCCGATCATTTTGCATCGGCTTGTATTAGGGTTCTATAGTTGAAACGAAAAGTCGACTTTTCGACTTTTTTCATTTAGTTAAAAGTCGACTTTTCGACATTTTGCATTTTATGAAAAGTCGATTTTTCGACTTTTTTCGAGTTTTTTCCGACTATTTTAGAGTTTTTAACATTTTTCCACTTTTTTAAAATTTTCGACTATTTTTGACTTGTTTCTACAATTTTCGAGTTTTCGACTTTTTCCGACTTTTCGTTTTTTTTTACTTTTTGACTATTTTCGACTTTTTCCAACTAATTTTTAAATTTTTTCGAGTTTTTCCGACTATTTAGAGTTTTTGACTTTTTTTTTAAATTTTCGACTATTTTTGACTTGTTTCTATAATTTTTGAGTTTTTGACTTTTTCCGACTATTTTCGACTATTTCCGACTATTTTCGACTTTTCGACTTTTTTCGACTTTCTCCGACATTTCGACTTTTTCCGACTTTTCGCTTTTTTCGACTTTTTGACTATTTTCGACTTCTTTCGACTTTTTCAACTAATTTTTACCTTTTTCGAGTTTTCCGACTATTTTAGAGTTTTTGACTGTTTTTTTTACTTTTTTAAAATGTTCGACTATTTTTGAGTTGTTTCTACAATTCTCGAGTTTTCGACATTTTCCGACTATTTTCGACTTTTTTCGACATTTTCCGACTTTTCTCGAGTTTTCCGACTTTTTGACTATTTTCGACTAATTTTTAACTTTTTTTTGAGTTTTTCCGACTATTTTAGAGTTTTTGACTTTTTTCCTCTTTTTTAAAATGTTCGACTATTTTTGACTTATTTCTACAATTTTGAGTTTTCGACTTTTTCCGAATTTTCAACTTTTTACGACTTTTGGACTTTCAGACTTTTCGACTTTTTTCGACTTTTATTAACAAAGTCGACTTTTCGACTTCTTACAGACGATAGTAGAGTTATCGACTTTTTTGCAACAAAATAGTCGACTTCGACTTTTCGACTTTTTTCGACAAAAAGTCGATTGTTCGATTATTCGAAAGTCGATTTAAAGAACCCTAGCTTGTATCTCTGACATGGGATGCAAAAAAGCACCAAAACATAGTTCTAACCCCATTATTCTTTAAAGGAGCCGAATATGAGAAAACTACTAGACATCTGTCCGCTTTTTTTTTCAATGAAATGTTTTGGTATTTTTTTAGTTTTTTAACCCTTAAACGAATTCCAAAAATCCCATCTTAATGGAACGATTTGGTGGGGGACCAATCTCTAGTTCAAATTTCAGCTTCTTGGGTTCAACCGTATATCCATTTTCATTTGTTTTCACCCCCATAAAAGAATTTTTAAAAATTCCGTCTTAATAAATCAATTTGAAGGGAGACCAATTTCCTCTAAATTTCAGCTCTTCAGCTTCAACCGTTTAGGCGGTTACCCAGTTAGTAGGCTTGTAATATTGGATTGATGATGGATGGATTCTGCTTAACAGCTGTTGAAGCAGTTACTCTCCTAATAGAAAGGTATTCTTAGTTCTTCCTATTTTGAACTTCGTGACCGAGTGGCATCAGTTTTTATTAATAGATTCCTAATAGATATCTAAAACTTTACGTCAGCAATTATGTCTAATTGTTTTAATTGTTAAATAAAAATGCAATAATGTATTTTAATTTTCCTTTAAAAAAATCATCCTCTTAACATCCCGTTTCTAATTCAAAGGATCTCATTATCATTATCAAACGAACTCGCTCATTCATTGCAAATATAATAACACAAGGACCATATTGCATATTAAATTTTAATGCATTCAAATTTCAAGGCACTTTTTTGTATTATTCTTTTTCTTTTTTTTGTTTCATACAACTAAAATTTTATTACAAAAATTGATTTTTTTTTTTTGCTACAAACAAACCCACGAACTCAGTAGCAAACATAGCAAGAGAGATTCGAGCCTAGAATCGTATGAGTTTAAGCACTTTTATATTGTTGTTTACGATACGAGTGGAGGTTTAACAAGAAAGGTCAAATTGAATTGAATTGGTCATCATCATCATTATTATTATTATTTTTATCATCATCCGTTGTCCTCCATCCTTGCATTGGCATTTGAAAAAAAAGAAAAAGAAAAACATTTGTACGTCTACAATGTTTTATGTTCTTTTAGCAAATGCATACAACGAATACATGCAAACTACTAGTGGAAAGAAGGTACATGAGGGAGGAGTAGTAAGAAGAAGGTCAAACGATTATCAAAAAGTTACATTTTCATATTTTTAAATGTGTTTTTTTTTGCAATTGTTTCTGTATTTAAATGAGGAATTTATTGTTTTTTTTCTAGTTTTTGAACTTGTTCTACATTTGTTTCAAAAATCTCTACAAGATTAGATTGTTATAGTTTCTATTTAAATTTAATATATTGAACATGTTTCCAACTGCTAGAAGTGACGAGAAAATCTGACAATTCAGTGTAAAACAAATGTACAGACCAAGATATACACTTGTGTGTCCCCTGTGATGACATCGTGAGGACGACCTGCCTTCCTAACCTTACATTAGGTATACATTTCCAAATTTGGCCTGAGAATTTCTAATATTTGAAGCCCGAAGTCACGTCATCTGTTATTTTTTATTGTTAAAAATCTTTAATAACTTCTCTTTTCTTCGAGACATTAAGATTGAAACCCTATAACTGCTGTAAGAAGGTTGTAAATTCTCACAAACCATTAAATCGGTAAGCATCCTGCATTGAGACTCTACGGTATTAGATAGAGTAGTTTCTTCTATGATGGCACAATTTTCTCATTAGGCAAGAGACGTCATTAATAAATACTGGACAAACTGAAGGCGATAAACAAACATCAGACCTACCCGATTACATAAGAGAGACCGGATAGAATTTTCCCGGCAATCAGGCAAATCCTTCAAGAGAATTTTGTAGTACACCACAGGGTAGAATTTTGTCTGCTTTGCAAACGATATTGTAATATTTCCAAAGGGAAGAAGGACCGACGAAGCCCGGAACACTTTTCTCATAAGGCAAAAGACGTACATACTAAAGACATAATTTGACGAAAACTTTAAGGCATTGATCCCACATAGAATAGCATGATCAACCGAAACATTAAATCAAAAACCCGTAGAAATAAGTTGGTATAGCAACTTATTTCTACGGGTTTTTGATTTAATGTTTCGGTTGATCATGCTATTCTATGAGGGATCAATGCCTTAAAGTTTTCGTCAAATTATGTCTTTAGTATGTACGTCTTCTGTACGTCTTTGGCTCTTAACTTTGAGACATCAGTCGATCACATACTAAAGACATAATTTGTTGGGAACTAGAAAGCTTAATTTGTCGGGAACTAGATATACTATTAAGGTCATGCGAAACATTATAGCACTCCCTTGCTATAAGTTTGACTTTTAACTGCGAGCTTAGTGATCTATTACAAATATCCAAAACATAAAGGCATTGCTAAAATATCATTACAATCTTTTGCTATCTGGATGACTCTAAACTGGAAGACAATACGGGTCTGGGAAAAGGTTAAAATGTTTTCCGACAGTCAAGTTCTGTAAGAGACACATAACCGAATACTCTTGCAGAGAAAAGTAGTGCATCATAGAAGGGAAAAGAAGGGAACTCAGAATATATAACCTGATGTATACAAAACCGTTGAACTCGACGAGGGTTAAATAAAAAACACGGACAAATGAATAAAAAAGATTCTGTGGGCTAACCCTAACAAGAGGAGGAGGAGCAACCTTCAAATTTAAGGGTACAAATTTTAGTTTGTACGTTCAACGGACGAACAAACATGTACTCTTCTCATTTAAAAGAGGTGCGGGGAGTACCCCTTGTATTTGGGAACTATAAGCTAGTGGTCTCAAATGTATCCTCCGTCTTTCCTTGGAATATAGAACTACGTGAACCGGTAGCCCACAATACAGAGTTTCGGACTTTATGTTGCACCAGTTATTGAGAATTCCCTTTTGTTACACATAATAGCTGAGGTTAAAATACCAACTCTCGGGAAGAGAATTTTGGTTAAAAAACTGTGAAATTTATATTTCAGAATAAATTCTATGCTGTTGACAAAATAACAACTGATACCCCACAGAGGAGTGATATGGAACTAAAGTTAGAAACCGATGGTTTTTAAAGGAATAAGATACAGACTAAATCAGAGGTGTAATGATCAACCCATATATTTATCTGAATGTGTCGTATGTATTCTCTTGAATGTGTCGGACCAATGAGAAGCGTGCTTGGTTGGCATCATTTTATTTCATTCATTCTTTATTTATGTTCGGACTCCTGTCTTTCCACATTGTTGTCTCTTTGAATTAGAACTTGTCTTTAGCTTATCTGATCGATTTGTAATTTTTTCTACCGATTATGTCTCTAGATGATGTTGCAAATCAACATCTTAGAGAAAGTCACACAAAAGCAGTGGCAGTGGAAAGTCGTTTAACAGTTCTCGATGTCAAGCCTGGTGTTCAGGTAAAACTCTAAATACTAAAGTGAAGGGCATGATCACAGTAATAAATTCATTAATATAGATTTTATTCCAAATAAACATCTACTTCAGACAAGCTGAAATATAACAGATTATATAGATCCCTGGGCCATCAACAAATTCGTTCTAAATTGGAGTTAATATTAGTTCGAAATTAGTTCTCTGAAATCGTTATGAAATAGTTCTAAAATCATTGACTTTTATTCTAATTTTTCAACTTCAGAACTAGCTCTTATCTTAAATTTCCATTTACGTCTAAACACCCGTTTAGTAAAGACAATCATCACTTTAGTGTCCACTTTGTAAGCGAGAGAGAGAGGTCACTTAAAATACAAAACTAAGCTTTTTGCTGTCTCTTTGAAATCTATAGAGTGACGATTAACTTCCTCGTCAGACATGAAGTCGAAATGCTTTACATGAGAACCTGTTGTGTTGCCCTATCTCACGGTGGTACTTTTTCAACCACTGGGTGAATAAAAAGTAAACAACTCACCACTGCCCCATTTGTGTATCTTACACGCAATTCTTGTACATGGTCCACGTACAAGCACTTTGCTCGAGTACTTGTGCTATCTTATTTTCGAGATGTAAAACATCATTTCCGTTTACAACAAAGCAAATGGGATGGCCTCTGTTGATTTGGCGAAAGTGCCTAGAGACGTAACCTGTAGACCGAATTACGAATTCATCAAATAAGCCGAGACTTTGTTCTTGCCCACAGGAACACACTGTGGTAATTCTGATATGAACATGTCTGGACAAGGAAGGAAAATTCAATGGTATCATTTGTTTATGATACTTTTCATACAACATCAGACAACCTAGCACACTTCTCATTTATCCGACACAATCGTAAGAGAAAAACTTACGACACATTTATAATATGTAAGTTGGTGGGTGAAGCCCGCATACCCCACATTCATCCCGTACCATATACAATTAATACCAACTCATTTCCAACGCTTAGTCCCACAGTCACTCCTCAGTGGGGTATCTGTTGTTTCGGTAACAGCACCGAACTTATACCGAAATATTGACTTTATCTTACATCAGTCTTTTAACCGCAACTCACACTTCCCGCGAATTTGGGTTTAAACCACAGCCACTAACTACATAGATCCCGAAGGAACCTCAACCAACTGACCAGCCAAAACATAGTCCTGCGGTCAACTGTCCGCCCAACCTATCACATCAGACAACCTAGCACACTTCTCATTTATCCGACACAATCATAAGAGAACAATCGTACGACACATTTATTATATGTCAGTTGGTGGGTGAGGCCGCATACCCCACATTCATCCCATACAATATACAATTAATACCAACTCATTTCTAACGCTTAGTCCCACAGTCACTCCTCAGTGGGGTATCTGTTGTATAGGAAACAGCACCGAAATTATGACTTTACCTTACATCAGTCTTTTAACCGTCACTTACTCTTCCCGTAAATTTGGTTTTAAACCACAGCCACTAACTACGTGGATCCCGAAGGAACCTCAACCAACTGACCAGCCAAGACATAGTCCTGCGGTCAAATGGCCACTCGAAGTATCAGATTTTGTGGTTCTCTGGTTAGAAGTCTTTTTATTATATGCAAGGACTAAGCCAGTCAGTAAAATGTAAACACCAATTTATAGTCCCGGACGACTAGAGGTGTTGATAGCACTTATCTACCCCCGGAGTGCAATACACCAAGATGGGATCAAGGTTAACATGCCCAAAGGTGAGGTTCTCCGTCGGGCAAGCACATGTCATCTAAAATTTCGGTGTCTAGGCGTAACCCTAAATGGTAAGTTGGTAACTGTTGGGTTACAATTAATACACACACACACACACTAAACTCCATTACAAAATGTTCCTTAAATTCAAATGGAAAAATAAGTAGAAAATAAATGGATTAACAGTCAAAATAAAACAAACAAAAAAAACTAGAAATAGACAGAAAAACAACAACAAAATAATCAAACAAAATAGAATAGATTTATATCAAACATTAAAGAAGCCAAAATATGAGGGTTGGGAGACGATAAGGAGGCCAAAGGAAATGCAAAAGAAGAGGTCATTTAAACACAAGGAAAGTAGAAAAAAAGCACATAATGAAATTTAAGAAGAGGCCGAAAAATAGATTACAAAAAAAAAACCTTGCAGAGTGAGTAAAATTGAAACAAAAACAATATATAGTAAAATAATCAAAGAATAAATGAAATATAAAAATGAAAGGGAAGTAGTAAGAATATCAAAAAAAGGATTTTATTAAACGAAAAAAATAATAGTAATTTGAGGCAAATCAAAACCTGGTTGTTTTTGTTGTTGTGCACGTTTTACTATAACAAGAAAAACGCAACCAAAAAAAGCAAGAAAGAAAAACAAAATTAAAATGAAATTAAAGAATACAAAAAAAGAAGAACAAAACAACACACGACATGAGCACATTTGTAATATTTTGAAAATACAGGCGCGAAAATTGAAAAAAAGCAAGAAAACGAAAACTGTGTAAAGAATTGTCTATCATACAAAATGCCAGCATGCGCTCAAACACAAACTGGATAAAACCCCTCCCCCTCCCTCAGCAAAAACAGAAAGAAATAACCTTGAAAGCGAAATATATTAAGAGGATAAAACGAGCTTTTAGTAACACTTTAAATGAATTATTAATGTTGTTTTGAAAAATTTAATTATCTTAATTACATTTGTTTTTGCAAGAACAAAAAAAAAAGAGAAAGAATGACGAAAATGATTTGAAAAATATTGCAAAAAAATGTTAATACATATAAAATGGTCACATGACTTTTGTTAGGATTTGGTTTTTTTTGCAAAAAAAAAAAAAAAACAAATTGAAACTGTTGCTCTCTATGGCTTTAAAGAAAAACTCTCATTAAGAGAGAAAGACTGGAATATTATGACAAAATTTATGATTTGTTTGTTTACTCACACGAACTTTTTTTTTGAAACTCTCAGGCACTGTTTCTCTTTTTCTCTCTCTCTCTCTCTGCAATATTTTCGAACTTTCGAACGGTTGTTGTTGTTGTTTTTTATGCTGAAGAAGTTTTTGTTGTTAATTTCTTTCTAAATTTTAAAGAAAAACTTCACTTTCTGCTTTAAACAATACATAGATGATTTATGTTATTGTGTTTGTAGCTGCTATTGTTGTTTTGGTCCATGGCCAACAAAATAAGTTGTTGTTAAATTACAAAATGGTAGTTGCTGTCAATTTGCTCAACCACAAATTTGACAAGTGTAATGGCATGTCAACTCATATTAAATGAGTTTAACTCTCTTTCTCTCTCTCAAACACTCTCGGTTTCTCTCTTTTGCACACATACACATACGCACACATACATAAACAAAAGAGAAATTAGAAATTCTTGTAAAAAATTAACAGTCGGCTTATAAAAAGCGGCACATTATAATAAATACTACTACTAGGACTACTAATGTTACTTCAATTTGGGGATGCGCCACGCGGCCCAAAGTGTGTGTGCGGCAGAGGTAATGAAAAGGCTCGTCTTACGCGACACGTTGCTACTACACACACTATATACAATATAATACAACTACTACGAGGACAACGACGATAACGTTAAGTATAATAATGAGGAAGAATAGAAGAAGAAACAGAACAACAACAACTACGACTACGATGACTACGACGATGATAACGACTATATATATGGAGGATTTTGACTATATGTATGACATTAACGACAACAATCGTTATGCGCTACTTGTGCTATAGTAAATGTATGAGTGTAAGTGTATGGGTATGTATGTATGTATGTATGTATGTATTATGCTGATGGTTACAATAAGGAATTGTGGTGTACAGAGATTTTTCGTTTTGTTCGAAAAAAAAGAAATCCTTTTTTTTCTTCTTAAAACTTGCTTTTGTTTTAACACAAAATCTTAAAAATTTTTCTCAAATTTTCTTTTTTTTTTCTAAAAATTTTCCATAAACATTTTCACATTTTACACTATTTTTAAGAAAATTTCACTATTTTCATTTAAAATTTTTTATACTTTTATATTTTTTCCAAGTGCAAAAAAAAAAAATTTAAGGTGGATACAAAAATTCCTCCACCAAAAAAATTTTCCTTTTTTTCTATATATTTTTACATGCCTATTACATTAACAAATCAAGCGTTAAACATTTTTTCTCATTTCTATATCTTTAAAATATTTCTTAAATTTATTTTTATTTATTACTTTTTTCGATTAAAAATTCACATCTTTTTCATGGTATTTCATTGGATATTGTGCAAAAACAGATTTTTTTTATATCTTTTAAATTTTCTTTTTGATTTCTTTTCAAAACGCGTTCACACAGCTTTGAATTGAAATTTTTCTATATTTTCTTTATGGGTTGTCTTGGTTACGAAAGACATCCACATTCGAAGGGTTCACGCACTAAACTGAGGCTTCGTTATTGTTTCGTTAACGTTATGTTGCTTGGTTGGTTCGACGATTGTTGGCTGGATGTACTCTTCATATATTTTAACATAAAGTTGTTGTGTTTTATACAGAAAAAAAACACCCCCCAAATATATGCCCCTCAAGGTCCCCCTTTCTAGTTTGAGTATGTAGTGCATTGTTTTCTTACTTTGACTTGTTATGCTTCTACTTCCGGTTGATGTATACGATAAATTTTCGAACTTAAATTAGAGTTGATTTGTAGTAAAGCTAAAGTTGCCAGATTTGTTTAAAACGTTTTAGGGTTTTCAATATGGCAACTAATAATCATTTTTAAAGGGTTTTCAACGTTCTACCCATGCTCATTCTTAAGCCACCCTCAAACGAGAAACTTGTGTTGTATGATCTGTCAAAATTTTTTACAGAAGAGTATGGATGGTTTCATCTAAATCCGACATCGGCAGAACGTAAAATTTTCTTGTCTTACCACTTCAGTTTTTGTTTTCGCATTCTTTGCACTGAAAGAAAAGTTTGTAACATTTTCTAGTGTTGTATAGCGTACTACTTTACTATATGAAATGTTAAAAAAGCGTTACATTTTGGACTTTTTATGAATAAATGTTAGAAAAAACTATAGCATAAACAATTATTTTTATTCATTGCCATCGGAAATGCATTTATTTGCAATTTAAGATATAAGAGGGACCTTAATGTAAACTCCGTGCAGTTAAAACTAACATAGAAGCGGATACTACATTTGTTAAGGAGTTTGTGTCGATGATTAAACATTTTTAAAAATTTTCATTATTTAACTGATTTACTCAGAAAAATAACATTCGGCAAACAGGAACTTATTTTCATGTTTAACATCAGAGATTTCTCTGTGTGTATCTCAATCAAAAAACTTCAAAAGAGAATGACGATCATGTAAACGCATAAAAATCCCGCAGCGACATGGCATATAGTTTACTTAAAGAAATTCGATTTTTTCACAAGTTTTGTACAATTTTGAGTAGAATATTTAAATAGATTGCGCAAAACTAAAAAAAAAAAAAAAAGTTTTATATATAAACGGGTCAACATTTTCCTCCTTAAATTCAGACAGAATATGTGAGGCTCAAAGGCTGAAGGAAATATTATAACTAATCCTTTTAGTGAAGGCCCAATAACGAATGGAGAGAAAAATTTAAGGGCGTGGCCATGTTTTTTGAAGAGAAGGGTTAGTCCTGATGTTGAAACACAAACAGAGTTGGATTGTTTTTCTTCGTGAGACGTTTTTCGCCCACAAAATGAATTATATGATTGAGAACAACAAACAGAACATCTTACTTTATTGCGATTTTCAGCATGATAATGAACCAAAAGCTTTGGCAAAGTTGATCTAAGAGTAGTTATCTAGTAATCGAACCCAAATTATTTGATTGTCAATCAAAATCTTCCGACTCAAGTTCCTTGGAGATGCTGAAACGCTGGATCGAAACTCGCAGTTTAAAAAGACATTGCAGCTTGCGAATGGTTTAAAATCCGCTTGGGATTCATTACGAACTCCACTACCCTACAAGAAATGTATGACCAAAACTAACACATACAAAATAATTTTACTAACACACTTGCGACATTTTTCTTAAAAAATTGTTAAAAAAAATAGTTAATGGATAATTCCATCAATAATGATGGTTTCCATCAAGTTTTTCATATTGCTCTTAAGAACTTGATTGAAACTTTGTTCTAGGCAATGATCGATATTTCCTTCACTAGTGTCAGTCAAATGACTGCCACTGTTCTTGTAGGGTAGTAACCAGTGTACACTTAATAAGGTAGCCTCGTCCGCACAGCTGATCATCAGCTTTTACAATCTTATCTGTCAAAATTCCTGTTTGTTTACTTAGAAAAAAATCGCAAAAGGTGTAAAAATTTTAAAAAGTGAAGAAAATTATGGTTTTAAAGGAGTTTTCTAGGTCAATCGTGATTAAATGTCTTTGTTATCCTTCTCTCTTGATAAAAAAAAGAAAATCTTTAGCTCCGGCATACGTTCCAAATCAGTTTCAACTATTTTTAACACGACCAATCACTTTTCACAAAAAACACGTTTAATTCGGAAAATTGGTCTTCCCAATAGATATAGTTATGATTTTCAGACATTCCACGTTTAATTAATATAATATATTAATATTAATAGTTAAAAATTTAAATAATTGCTAAAAACTCATATTTTTATTGTGTTTATTTGTTGCTTTTTCATTCTACACACACAGCTTTTTTTGACAGATGGGATTATTCTACAATAACAAATCGCCTGTTGTTTTTGTATTGTTGTAGCGACGAGGCTACCTTATTAAGTGTACACTGGTAGTAACTATTCTATTCCATAAATGTGTTTGGAACTCAAAAGGACCAAAGATTGTCATACAGATTCGAACAGCTATTAATGAAGTTAATTCAGTTATTTTCTTGTAACTCAGAGCGAAATGGAAATAAACTTTTGTTGTTATTAAATTGTTGACATATAATGTTATTATTAATTATATAATTTTGAATAAAACAATTATTATAGAAAATATAGCACTTTGTATACAATGTCAAAAAAAGTAGCTTAGTTTTCGAACAATACTGTATATTATATATAGTTAGTTATAGGGTTCTATAGTTGAAACGAAAAGTCGACTTTTCGACTTTTTGCATTTTATGAAAAGTCGACTTTTTGCATTTTATGAAAAGTCGACTTTTCGACTTTTTGCATTTAGTTAATTAAAAGTCGATTTTTCGACTTTTCGACTATTAATATTTTATAAATAGTCGACTTTTTCCGACTTTCCGACATATCTACTTTTTCCGACTTTTCGACTTTTTCCGACTTTTTCCGACTTTTCGACTTTTTCCGACTTTTCGACTTTTTCCAACTTTTCGACTTTTTCCGACTTTTTCCGAAGCCAGAAGCGTAAATTTATAATGTTGCCATTTAACATTATATTATTATTAATAATAAAAAAATTTATTTATTTATTTTTCTATTTGTTGCAATTTTTTGAGTTTTTTCGACTTCTTTCTATTTTCGACTTTTTCCGACTTTTCGACTTTTTTCGACTCTTTCCGACTTTTTGACTTTTATTTACAAAGTCGACTTTTCGACGATAGTCGAGTTATCGACTTTTTTGGAACAAAATAGTCGACTTCGACTTTTCGACTTTTTTCGACAAAAAGTCGATTGTTCGATTATTCGAAAGTCGATTTATAGAACTCTAGTTAGTTAGTTAGTTAGTTAGTTAGTAAGTCTAACAAGATTCTGAATCTATTTAGATTCTATTTATTGTCAAATTAACTATTCTTACGAAAATGATAATACCAACAAATAACAAATATATTTACATAAAAACCCAGTTAGCGTCCGTGTCTTCATTTGAAAGACGTTGTGTGGGGAAAATGGAAAGTCATGCTATATATATTAATCTAGCAGGAAGAAACTAACATTATTATTTTATAATTGTACAATTATATTCTTTCATAACAGTTAATTATATTAAATTTTTATTCCTCTCCAAACACAACCCAATATAATTGTAAAAGATTTTAAACTAAAATTGTAATAGATTAACTTATAAACAAATTTATTTAATTTTTGTAATAGATGAACACACACATAACAACTCTGTTCTTTCCTAGCAAATGTCAAATTTGACATTTAAACCAAACAGCTGTGCATCTAATTGTCAATTTTTTTCTTAAGCGGGGCAAGTGTGTTAACATCGAATTTTTTGCAACAATTTTCATAATTTTATTCATTAATTTTCTTATAAATTTATTTAGTAATTGAATAAAAATGGCTTCGCCAACTGGTGGTGTTAAACCCATGACCATTGCTGGTCGCATGGTCAGAGAACGTGAGCGTTTGGTTGGCATGAGCGATGAAGAACGCGCCTGGCGCAAACAGTGGCTAAAAGATTTGGAACTTCACCATGAACCCAAAAAGGTAGCCGCTTTAGAAAAAGAATTAACCAATCCAATCAAACGCTTCTACAGAGCCCCATTGGATGGTCTTCACAAAGCCTTAACTCCTGTCATTGTAAGTATTTTGTGTTAATAAATGAAATTTGGAAAAATTATAGAGACCCTCTTATGTAACCAAAAATTATTGTTTTATGAAGTTTAAGAGGATTTTAATATTTAAGATATTTCCTATTAGTAAAATATGTTTGCATTTATTTTTAGGGTCATCAACGTGCTTGGACTATACGTTTCTGGACCGGTAAAGTTGCCTTATTCGGTACTTTTGTCTATGCTGCCACTTACTATTTCAAATACAATCAAAACGTAAGTAAATTAATTAGAAAATAAACAACAACAACAAAAGCCAAACATTTTCGAGTGCATGATTTGAGTGTTGAAATTTGGATTAAAGAATCTTTGATTAACATTGATAATTTTGCGCAAGATATCAATAATAAAACAAAGTTTTCTTAGAAGAATTAAAACATGTACCCTTTTTGCAGAAAGGACATAAGCAACATGATTTTTTAAATTTCCATTCCGTTTGTTTCTATAATTTCATGGCCCTATAAAGTATATTCCGTGTTCTTAAATATAGCGGAGGCGATTAAGCTGTCTGTATGTTTCTTGGGATCCCAGATATCTTTGAGAACCAAATCTTAAATTATTCTGTCAGACATGCTTTTGTGAAGATTGCTGATTTGTAATCAAGAAAATTGGTCTATAAATGATAGAGATATCAGTAAAAATTCAAGAGCAAAATTATACAAAAGAGTTCTGGAAAGATATCATACAAATGGATAAAACTACAAAAAGGGATTCTCTCCAATAGTAAAATCTTCGAGTTCCCTTCCTATTATATCAAGTACCTACATTCGCACTTTTGTTGTTGATTTTACCCGAGTAGCCTGGTGATACAAAAGTCTTTAGGCATCTTACAATCTAATATGGTTAAAGTCGAACCTCTCTAGGATAGATCTCCTGTGTTCTTTTTCCGTAATAGATATTTCTGTGCCATAAATAATTGACTTCTTTGTCACAACTTGGAAATTTCGTTTGTTTCTGTTTTAATTTTCTATGTATTCATTATTCAAAAAGTGATTCTTTTGTATAGTAAAATTCTCGAGTTTCCTTCCTATTATATCAAGTACATTCGCACTATTGTTTGCTGATTATTCCCGAGTAGACTATTGGTACAAAACGTATCTCTGCGAAAGTCTTCACTTAAGACAACTTTCAGTCTAATAAGTCGAACAATGATTGTGTTTGGTTTAAGAGGGGGTGTTCACGCCTGCCCTACACCCACCTTGATTTGAATTTATTTAAAGCGTGTAAAGCTTATGCGCACGCTACAGCTCGCAATTTCTAAAATAATGTCATAAAATTTCGTACATTCTTTTCTTTTGAACCCAAAGACTATTAAAATGGTTGAAATCGGTGTTTTTTTCGCCTAACCCCATACAACCGTATTCCCCTAGTTTAACTGAGGAGTAAAAAACCCGGACTAAGTGTACTAGTATGTCAACAAAAAATCGGCAAAAATTAAGTTTTATAGAAGTTAAGTAACACTGCCGATTTGACCTCGTTTGACACTATCCCCTATACAAACTCACCTTCTGAACTTGAAGGTCAAGATTCTCTTAGGCCGGGTTTCTTACTCCTCAGTTAAACTAGGCTTAACTTGCTGTTAGATTAAACTCGGAACAAATTTAGGCGGACTTTAACCAATGATTGTGTTTTTCAGTTTTAGATTTAAGCTCAGTTAACTTTGTTAGTATTGCCAACTTTTCACTCAAAAACATAAACAATAAACAGCTGTTTTTTGCAAACAATACTTTTGTAAAATGGAAAATTTTGCAAAAATGTTAAATAAACATTTAAAACAATAATAAATAAAACAAAATAAATCCAAAAATTGCAATTTACTTAAAATATTATGTTTATGTTCTTCCGAAATCATTGTTTTATTGTTTTTTTATTAATTGTGTTTTCTCACTTATAACTTGAGTTTAATTGGCCAATTACACTCAGTTAAACTAAGATAATAAGTAACTTTACTGATAACTGAAAAACACGAAACATATATTAAACCAGGTTTAGCCAAAGTATGAAGATTATCTTTATCAGAAAAACTCGCCCTAAGTAAATGGAGAACGGTAGTAATTGCGTATGAAATGAGCCCTTTGCTAATGATATCGTTTCGCTTTGCTTTACATATTTCGGAATGTTATTTTTCTACATAAAGACAAATTCGCCTAGCATGGTTACGGAATTTTAACTTTATCACGACAATTGAATCTCCGAGACAACCCTATTCTGAATCAGTCAAATATTGTCAACTCAACAACAGCTGTAATAACTGCCAATCTGTTGAAACAACAACCTACTTCGCTCCGTCCAATGGGTTTATGTACGCATCTAGTTGAAGTAGCTCAATTTTTAGGACTGGACATTGATGTAGAATCCCCCAACTAGATTATTGAATTGTCTTAGCTGCTACAACAACAACTGAACTTGGACCAGCAATATGTTTACCAATGTTCCTAACTTTTGTATGTGAAGACTAAGTTTTTCTCGTGTCTTTACTTCCACGTTCTTCAATAAAGATCAGAACAAATCTCGTTGTCTTTTATCTTGACGGTATTGTGGAGGTTCGTTAGAAGACATTTTCACTAGAATAATACCTTCATGAAAATAGCTCCTTAGTTATAAGATATTTTTTTCTATATAAAACTTTTAAAACAGTTCAAATCTAATCCAAAGTAATAATACATTTGTATGTATTTATTTCAGGATTGGACTCGTAAAGGTGGCTGGCGTGTCATAACTTCCCGCAAAGCTTGCAATCCCGGTGATGAAGGTTTCCCCAAACTATCGGAACGTTCACAGCCAGGAGATTATGCTGCCCGTGGTTTCAAACAATCACCCATCTAAACACACTCTCCAACTTCTTACTTTTTTGCAACTTTAAACAAATATGCTTTTAAGTATGAAAAAAAAAATAATAATAAAACCAATTTAATTAATAATAATAAGTCGTTAGATAAAAATAGAGAATGATATAAATATACGGAGAAATCTAAAACTGAATTAAGACATTTTCCAATTATTATTCTCTTACAATGGAGCGAACGTGGTCAAGAATTATTGTTAAACCAATTGCGATGGTCAAACATCATCATTACTTAGCAAATACTTTGTGAAAGTTTTAAATCATAACTTTATTGTCTGTTAAAGTGGTACTACTCTACTCAGTTTTGCTGATCTCTGCATTTTCCTATAGTAGTCAATTCTTGTTGTTATTGTTGTTGCAGTGGTGTTTTACTCATTGCTCCATTTCTGGGTAAATATTATTACATTATTTTGATTTATTTGTTTATTTTTGGTTGTGCATTCATTTACATTTTATTGCGGCAATTGTTGTATTAATATTTTGTGTCTGTTTTTTTTTTATAACTTTAGTTATTATATTGTTGTTGGTGATATTTTTTTTTACGGAATTCTTATTGGACGTAATTGAATTTCTATTTTAAAATGGAAATTTGCTAGAAAAGTATAAAGGAATTGTTTTGTTTAAGATGTGGTTCTAACATTAAACTTTTGGTAAGTTGTCTATTAAAAGTTATTTGTTTATAACATTATAATGTTTTAATTATACTTCTCTATGTGTATTAAACAATTTTGCTTGATTGTGTATGAATATTTGTTTAGTTGTATGATTGTTCCGCTTGCCTCAGGTGTTTAGTTTGACCCAATTTAGCCAAAATCAACACTTTGTTTAATAATTGTAAAATTAATGATTTCTTTCAACTTAATAATTAGTTTGTTGTCATTTTTATAGATCGACTGTAGTCAATAGTTTTATTACTGGGAAATCAACTTTAAAATTTTAACAAAACATATTCGTTTCTTTTAAAAACATTATTTAATGAGCGCACAACAGGCCCAATAGTGGTCTAGGTGTATTTCTTCGGATTACATCCTCCTATCAACCTAACCTAATAAGTTATTTACGATTAAGTGATATCCAAAATAGGGCTTTATGTGGCACCTATGTTTAATAATAGACGGATCTAGACTTCAGTTGGTAATACAATTTCTTTCGATATTAGATTGTACAAAATATTGTGGTAATACCGATACTCTAGACGAAGTTATCATATAGACTTCCGGATGAATATGGTGTTTTCCAGGCCAGGATCTTAAAGATCGGGAAGGCTATAAAATTGATAAAGACACACATTAGAATGGAGTCAGAGGTGACAATTTATGTTGATTGTCAGGCAGCACTTAAGGCCTTGAAATGTCACGTAATTCACTCCAGTTTAGTAAGTGGATGCAGGGATGCTGTCCGCGAGATATCTGTGATTTCAGTTTATGTTGGGTTCCAGAGCACTGTAACATACAGGGTAATGAGATCGCAGACAAATTGGCCAGACTAGGTTCAGATCTGGACAATAATAGTGGAGTTAAGTCCTTTTTGCTATAGGTTAATCTCCGACAAATTCAGGAACACCTCAAACCAATCCTGGCAATCCAACATGGAATCCAAGGCCTTATGACCGAGGTTGAATGCCAAATCAACCAGTTCACTTTTAGGATAAACGGTCACTGCGCAATACAAGCCTTTTTGAGTAATTGTGTATTTAACACACAGGAGTTTTGTAGGTTGTGTGAGAACGAGGAGCAGCTAGAAACAGTAGAACATATTCTATGCGACTGTCCTGGTGCACAGAGCGGAAATGGCTAGAAAAAACATTCCATAATGGCTTAGGCAATGTGGCCGAAGTTAAACACAAAAGCAACCAGAATGCTATTAGGATTGGACTGGAAGAGCATAAGGATTTTAGTTGGGGTAATAACCGGACACTGCTCATTTGGATCCTTTAGGGGTAATGGGGTCGGTAAGATAAAGGATTTTTGCAGGTTGTGTGAGCACGAAGAAGAACTGGAGACAGTAGGGCATATTTTATGCCACTGTCCCAGATTACAGAGTCTGAGACTGAAATGGCTAGGTAAAGGGTTCCACGATGAACTTCGATATATAGCAGGGTGTAACCTATGCGACATTATTGGCTTCACCATGGGAATTTTCCCTTCCATGACCACTTTCATTTTCTGTTCTCATTTTGGAGGGAAATTCTCATTCTTCTCATCTCTCTTCTCTTCTGCCTTATTTTGTTTTCTCCTGGTTCTTTATTGAAGGGATTCACAATGGACATTTGGGTCTCCGAGTGGATGTGTATGTACATTGATATACCTACAACCCTTTTAAACAAAACTTAGAAAATGTAGTTAGGTTAGTATATGCGACATTCAAGGTTTTGTTAGGGGAGTGTATTGGCTATTTAAACGTCAGACCTCGTAGACATGCATACTTTCACTATTTGGATAGGAATTCATTAATTTCAAACTTATCTCTTTTACTTTTCTTGTTGCTCCTCAATGCTCACAATGGATCCTCTTGGATTTAAGAGTAAATGTATGCCTTTTTGGTATACAACCCTTTTAGACTAAACTATTAAGGATAAATACATTTTCTGGAAATACTGTGAATTTGTACGGAAACTAAGCAAAATTTTCTACCGATTTCAATAATTTTGAACTAAGTTAATGTCTGGACGTTGCTGGTTGTTGAATTATTCAACTTTCTGATCTCTCATATACATATGTATGTATTTGAAGTCTTCTTAAAACTAATACATAATAACATGCAAACATGGTTAAATCTACTCTTGAATCTTTATAGGATCGAAAAATATAAATCTATCATATTCTGGTTTATAAATAAGTCTTTGAGAAATATCTCATTAAAAAAAACCGATACATACACTAAGTGATATCAATAGTTTATCATATATACTACAAATCTAAAGTGTGTATCCTAAAAACTTACCTTCATTCATACTTTCTTCTCACACTAAAATTTTGTTTGTTTCTTGTTTTTTTTTTTTGACCACCAAAAACCTGTAAATAGAATTTAAAAAAAAGTAGCCTTCATTTTGAAAAAAAAATCATTCAAATCAGAAAGAACCCCTCTTAAAACACGTACCCACACACACATGCAAACTTAAATATTTTGATTCCCTTTTGTTCACCTACTAATAATATTCGCCGCTAAATGTGGGGTATTTACTTAAAAAAATGTTCCTTCTTTTTTCTCAACATCACCACAAACAGCATTTCAAACATATGTTTTCCCCCACCTGTGGTGGTCACATATGGTTAATAACTAATTTAATTTTGTTGTTGTTGTTTTTAACTTCTACTCAATGGAATGGCATTTTCACCACACTTGGCTAGCCAGTGTCAATCGATCAGCCGGTTTGAGAAGACAAAAATCAAAACAAGAATTCCAAAAAAAAGAGGCAAAAACTCCAATCAGCTGATACACCTGACAGCTGTCAAAAGGTTTCGCGCGCGCTCTGCTTATTTGTTGCTGCGGCGAAGTTTACTTGTTGCTTTTTCACCATGTATACTCCGGCAGCGTGAGAGCTAACAGAGGAGCGAATTTATGAAGACGACGGCAGCGTTTATGGGTTTCATTGGCTTTTATACAACACTTTACGATCTCAACGCATTTACTGCTCTGTTCTGGTTCTGTGCTGTCACCAAAAAGTAAAGAAATTTTCGTTTAACTTCTACACACCATTTTTGTGTTGCCGTCATCATTTTCAGACAAAAATTACTAGAGAAAAGTGAATAAATTTGATTAAAAAAAGAAACTATTATTGCACAATTAACCAGGAAAATGCAGTAAATAATTTGGACAAACCGTAGGTAAACGTGCAAGTGTCTACCAGTTCGTAAAATACAATAAAAAATTGGTGTTAAAAACAGTCCAGTGACTTTTCAAGTGCAATTTTAGCAACGTGGTCACGCCTTGTGAAGTGATTATCGAAGAATACATTTGCTTTTCAATAATATTTATGGCTTTTGCATAATTTTCCAACAATTTGGAATAGACGGAGGTTATTTAATCTTCATTGGAATTAAAATTCATGGTGCTGTAATCGCTACAAAGCCAACAAAAGAAGTGAGTGGCCACTACCAACCAACCAACAAGTCTTCTGTGTGTAAAATAAACGCGCAAAGCAGAGTATTACTAATCGCTACAGCCACCATTAACAATTTTATTAAATATTTGTTGGCATGGCTGGCCTTATTTATTAACAATAGAAGCCCTTAGACAGGATCAAACTTCCAACAAGAAATTTTTATTATAAAATTTTGCAAGATTCGCTGGCGAATAGGAAGAATTTGCTTTCAAGGTAAGTATACTAAACCTTTTTCATAGAAATACCTTACAAATGCTCTTTTGTACAAAGAGTTTCTGTCTAGGGCCCAAGGAAAACAGGTTGACAGGCAGGTGTCTTTTTGCTGTGGCCAAATTCCTTTTTCTTAAATTCCTCATAATGTGTGCATGTGCGAGTCATCTCCTAATTTGACCCCCCTAAAAAAGTACACTTTTTATTGTTGGATTTCGTTCATAAAAGTGATTTCTAATTTTTTCTTCATTCACTCGCTTTTTTTCGGCTTCATTTTACGTCTTTTTTTCTTCTTTACTCTCTCAGTCGTCGTCACTAGTCTGGATTTTTGCCGCTTTTTTTCACAGTAACAAAAAAACTTTTTTCCCTATCATTTCTCATATTTTACCATATTGTGGTGGTTTGCTGTCGTCGCCGCAGTTTAACATGCTGCTGCTCCAGTCAACCATCCAGTTTTTTTACTCTCTCGCGCCCATATTATCAAGTGCGCGCGCTACTCAACTGTCAGTGTCAAGTTCTCTTGTTCTCTTTATTTCTAGCCCAAAAAGCCCGCGCGCGCCAAAATCCCCAAAAGTAAATGTGATTTATTTCCACAAATATATCCTGATTTTTATAATTTCAAAAGAATCTGATTCTAGAGGATATAAGCTTTCCGGGAAGGTATCATATGTGTAGGGTTTGATTTAAAAACTTTGCAAAAAATCCGTTCAAAGTTGAGTCTAAAAATGTCAAATTTGTGTTTGTTTTGTAAACAATTTTTTTTGTTTTGATGTTTGTCAACAGTGATGCCAACTCGCGCTAAAAATGCTAACCATAATGATGTGTATACTACATATGAAATGTGTTGAGTGTGGGAATTCTTTTATAGTATGATTTTAAATGTATAGTGTGTTTGTTTGTATATTATTTTAATGATTCTTATTTTATTCATTGCAATAATTAGTCTTTTTTTGCGTGTGTGTTGAGTATATTATTTTCCTTTATGTTTATTAGAACAAATTATTTTCGGCTTTAATTAAATGTATGTAGTTTTTTTAATTTATTTTCCTTTGAGTTGTTTATTTAGTTTATTGTTTGCCCCTGTTATTGAAATAATAGTTGCGGTAGGTCAGAGAGTAGGTGGTAAAATAGTGTTTTAATTTCTTAACTTTTATTAAAATATAAAATTAAATTAAACATGATTAAGCAAGTTTTGTGCAGTTTAAAAGAATTTACATATTTGTTATTGTTTTCTAATAAATTTTCTAATTAGATTTTTTATTCATATTGGATTTTTTATTCTTATTCAAAATTCCAATATAAGTTTTGGGGTTAAAAAGAATCCTACTAAAGGAATAGAATATTATAATGTCGATAATTTGTTTCTAGTTATTGAAAGGCTAAAAGATCTACTCATGCTTTATCAATATACTTTAAATAAAGTTCATTTGTAAAAACTAGAAGCGAGTTATCTGCTTTATAAAATACTCCCTTTGTAAAAGATTTACCCCACCAATTAGAAATCTCAAAATTTTCTTTGTATTTTTTTAATGTTTAAATATGTATTTGAAAATTTCAGTTCTATCTATCTGTATTATCCATATTTTGTGGCGTAAAAATTCTTATAGATTTTACAAAATCTAGTATAAAAACATTGTTTGCTAATGATTACGAGAAATGTCCAATATTCGCACTTAAAAGAAAACAAATAAAGTTTTTAAGAAAAACTAATGAAGATTTTAGAATAGAAAATAAAAATCTTTTTTTAATTTAACTTTATTAATCCTGGAAAAACGTTATTTACCCGGTAAACAAGCAAGTAATATTGAAGCAATGTGGTTCTACTTATGTTTGAGCTGAATAACTAATTATTTTTGTGAGGTTCAAAAGATAACCAGTTATAAATGTGCTTAGCCATGCTTAAATTTGGCTCTACAGTTATTCTTTGTATTTATGTGATTGTATCAGCGACAGGTGTAAAGTCAGTGTGGCTTGGTTGACAATCCTTTGTCGTTGAACTCCGAGTCGTCCTGGTGCGAATAACCGATTGTCATAACAATGCTATTGTATTTATTAGTCTTTCCGTTACTGAGTGCTCCTTCTACAAGTTATTTTTAAGTACTTTTTGGAATAGTTTTTACATAAAAGTATAAATCGACGTTTTTTTAAATACTGATTTTAACTATGTTTCGAACCACAAACGTTGGATAGATGTTTTAGATAATTGGACTGATTGTTAAGATAATTGGCTACAAATCCCATTTAAAAAAAAAATTAATAATGTTTTTAATAACGACCACTCATAATAACTACATTGTCTAGATTAATCATAAAAATTTTATTTTTTTTGCTGGGAAGTATACATGCGCGTAAATGTAGGTTAATACAGGGTTCAACGGTTAGTCCAGACGAAAACCGAACATTTTTAAAGGATTGATTAGTTCTGAATTTGCCAGTAAATCAAAATAGTTTTTGACGTTATAATAAAGCAATAACATTTATTTCAAAATCCAATTTATAGACTTAAGTTTAAAGATTATGGGTCTTATGCAAAAACGATTATTAAAGTTAACAATGGTTTACTGCACACTTTATCCATATAAAAACAGGTTTTAACAACCATTGTTAACTTAATAACCTTTTTTGCATAAGGCGGTATATCTATATATTTTGACACGATATCTGGAAAACTTAATCGAATTTTTATACTTAATCCTTTAAAAAAGTAGATATTTCTGTCTAGGTTTTGACTTTTTCAAATTGTATTGGATTGTAAAGGGAGTTTAGAACTTTTAAATTAAAAATATTTTTAACTGAATTACGAAAAATATCATCAACTATTCGTAAAAAAATTTAACATATTCCTCTAACTAACAATCCTCTAACTATTTGATAACACTGTTCGAAAAGAGAAACAACAAAAAATAACGTATTTCAAGTAATTGTTGCCATTGAGATAATACGGCAACACAGCTGATTTAAAACAACATTTCACATTGGGCACTGACAGCCAGCAAACTTAAGACTTTTTCTGATGGTAGCTGGTGTGAATGTGTGTGAGCTAAACGAGTGAATGGACGTACAAAAAGTGAACAGTTTTTTTTTGTTAATTTCTAAAACTAAGTAAAAATAGTTTTCCATTAAAGTTTAAAAATTGTTTGCCTAGTGAGACTTAAAGGGTAAGAAATAGTTAAAAATAAAAGTTAGTCTTTTTATTAATTTAATTCCTGCTGTTTATTGACTCTTGGGTTTTTTTCTTTTACATTCTACGAGTAAAATTTTGATTTCGCCTTGAATTTTTTAATGTTGTTAGGTTTTGTTGTTGTTAGTTTTCTGCTGGCTTAATACACTCTCTCCCTCCATAATTTATCGTAGAACATGATAAACGTTGTGGTCTGCGTTGGCGCAGTGCTGCAGCAGCGGCTATTTAATAAACTTTACGCGCGGTTTATAATAAAAGTATGTAAAGAAAACAAAAACAACAATTAAAGTATTTAGTTGGTTTGTCTTTGTGGTAGGGTAGAAGAAGATTGATTTAGTTGTTGTTTGTTTGTGTTTTTTTTTTTTGGTTTTGTATTTTTGATTTTGGTTTTCAAGTTACAATTCGGTCGGTTGTTCGGTCGTTGTCTTTTGGGGAATTTAAAGCGAACTTAGTGTAATGTCAAAGCTAGCTGTGTGTTTTCTTTATTTTTGTTGTTGTTGTAGATACAATAATTTTAGTTTGTTGTTGGTATTTGTTTTTATTTTTTTCATTAGAGAGTATAAAGAATGCTTGTGTTTTTGTTATTGCTGCAGTTTGGCGCTTGATCATCTGGTTTTGGCGCAATTGTGTGTGGAGTGTGTGTATGTTGTTGGTTGTTTGGACTTGATGCCAACGTTGCTGTTGCTGTTTTATTTCTTTGTTATTGTTTTCTTTTTTTTTTGTAAATTGTACCTATTTTCCTTAATTTATTTTCATTCTTTTTAGCATTTATGTTGAGAGTAACCGTAGTTTTAATAAGTTTTAAGCCTTAGTTAGAGTACTAACCAATTAAAGTGTATTCCCGTTTTAATTTTCCATTTTCCTAAGAATGCCAATCAATCTATAGTTTAGGCAAATTGCTTTAACAATCAGTTTTATTTTTGTGCAAAATGTTTCAATATGTTTGCGTGCAAGGAAAGAGTTCTTTTTTTTTGTGTTTTCTAATACAAATTCACTTGGAATGTAGTTTTGTTTTTGTGTGTAGATTCTAAAAATACATTTTCATTATCATTTTGCTTTTTTTTTTTAGTTAGTGTTGCTGTTTTTATTATGTTATCCATTGTATGTAGATATAATATTTTACTCATAATATCTCTATTACCAAATCATCATCATCACCATTAAACAGCAAAAGTAGCAGCTAACCAGCAGCAGTCATATACCTACATAAATTCAGCCAACATTTCATCTACGAAATATGTATGTAGTATGATTGGTATTGCATGACACGATAGTGTTTCAATGTTGGCGCAATTTTCTTTACTTTTACTTGGGTTTTTGGCGGTTTTTTCACCGATTCGTTGTCAAAAAAATAAAAAATAAAAACAATTTTGCGCCACTTTTATTAGTATGTATATGACTTGTAGAGCTTTATTTTTATTCACACCTCTTTTTGCCTGTTATCATTAATATTTTTTGGTTTTTGTGTTTTTGCTTTTTTTCTAGATTTATTGGATTTTTTCTATTAATTTCTAATGCAGTTTTATTTTAATAATTTAATTTCTTTTCTTTTTTTGTGATTTTTTTTTAATTATTGCCGGCCGGTATGATTTTTAGTAGTTATTGCTGTTGAGAGCATTTGTTGCTCTAGTACTTTTCGTATTATTTGAGTTTCATCTCTTCAGTGGGGTTTTTTTTTTAACTGCAAATGAAATTTATGTCAAAAATGGCGCAATTTTAATGAAATATATTGAAGTAATGAAAAAAACACACATGCTGCTGCTTCTGATCATAATGATCTTTGAAATGCTGTTTGTGTGTGTGTGTTTTTTTTTAATCGTTATTTTAGAAGTTAGATGTTTTTAGACAGCTCCACGCAAAACTTTACTTTAAACCGCCGTCTTGTAGATTTCATAATTATTAAGTAAAAATTCAAATGTTGAACTTATGATTACAATTAAAAACACTTACAAATTTATGCTTGCACTTGGCACTTTCTGCTTCAGTATGACATACTTAGGGCGGGTTTCTTACTAATCAGTTAAACTAGGTTTAACTTGCTGTTAGATGAAACTCGGAACACTTTTTTAGGCGGACTTTAACCGATGATTGTGTTTTTCAGTTTTGGATTTAAGTTCAGTTAACTTTGCTAGTATTGCCAACTTTTCACTTAAAAACATAAACAATAAACAGCTGTTTTTTGTAAATAATACTTTTGTAAAATGAAAAATTTTGGAAAAATGTTAAATAAACATTTAAAACAACAATAAATAAAACAAAACAAATCAGAAAATTGCAATTTACTTAAAATATTAAGTTTTTGTTCTTCCGAAATCATTGTTTTATTGTTTTTGTTAATTGTGTTTTCTCACTTATAACTTGAGTTTAAATGGCCAATTACACTCAGTTAAACTAAGATAATGAGTAACTTTACTGATAACTGAAAAACACGAAACATATATTAAACCAGGTTTAACCAAAGAATGAAGATTATCTCTATCAGTAAAACCCACCCTAAGTAACGTTACTGTTGTCTGCTCTTTTATTGATCTTTTAACGTACCAAAACAAAATTTATTCGCTGATATTTAGCTCCTTTTTGTGAATTCTTAACACCCAAGTTCCAACAAATCTGTCTAGAGTACTTCGAGCAAAAACTAAAATTTTTCGACAAGTCTGGCAACTAAAATAACATAAAATTTTCACAGAAAAATAAGATCTTTTATTAAATATAAATACATTTATATTAACATCCAAAAATGATCCTCATATACCCCTTGATACTTAACATTTAGTCCTTTTGTTTTTCCTTGTTTTTGTACTTTTAATTAGACGCTTAAATAAATATTTTAACTGATATGTACTGATAATAAAACGAACCTCAATTGTATGGAAACTTGTGAATTTGTTCGTGTTTTCTTTTCTTGTGTTTGGGTACCGGTATTTGTAGGTTTTCATTACACTCCACTTCTTCTATTATTACAAATTATATTTTCCCACCAAAGATACAAAATCCCGAAAAAATATGAGAAAAACATTTTAAAATCTTAAGAAAACAAATAGCAAATAACTAAAAACAAAAAATTAAGCAGAAAAAGAGAACAGGTCGTCTAAAAGGAAGAGATAACAAAAAATGTACATACACTCTCTTATATTATAATATAAAATACAAAAAAAAACAGCATTGTCCTTACAACAAGTAACATTCCAAAGATAACTGCAACAACTGACAAGAAATGAAAAGCAAAAACAAAAAATCTGATGGTAGAATGTTTTCTAAGGCAGTTGATTAAATGAATGTTTTATATCTCCCAGCACAAAAAATTTCGTTGGCAGAGATGATAACGGTCGTAATATGATCATTTACTAAAAGTAATGCAACTTCTTAAGGGCGAGTTTTTCTGATAAAGATAATCTACATTCTTTGGTTAAACTTGGTTTAATATATGTTTCGAGTTTTTCAGTTATCAGTAAAGTTACTTATTGTCTTAGTTTAACTGAGTCTAATTGGCCAATTAAACTCAAGTTATAAGTGAGAAAACACAATTAACAAAAACAATATAATAATGATTTCGGAAGAACAAAAACTTAATATTTAAAGTAAATTGCAATTTTCTGATTTGTTTTGTTTTATTTATTTTTGTTTTAAATGTTTATTTAACATTTTTTCAAAATTTTTCATTTTACAAAAGTATTGTTTGCAAAAAACAGCTGTTTATTGTTTATGTTTTTGAGTGAAAAGTTGGCAATACTAACAAAGTTTAACTGAGCTTAAATCTAAAACGGAAAAACACAATGATCGGTTAAAGTCCGCCTAAATTTGTTCCGAGTTTAATCTAACAGCAAGTTAAGCCTAGTTTAACTGAGGAGTAAGAAACTCGCCCTAAGAGTCTTAACCTTCATTTGGTCAAGATTTTATTTTTACAACTGGAAAGATCGCCACATGTTATTACAACTTCTGACCCTGCCTATATTAGTCTAACGCTTTTAGGTCTTTGATTTGGAAAAGATTCTCCTTAAAAAAAAGTTGTTTTAAGAATGAATTCCTTGTCTCTACTGTATATTTAAAGTGCAAGGCATGCATTTTAAAACTCGTCACTGTGGACAACGAATAACAAAGAACAATAATAACAACAACAGTAGTACTTTTATTAACAACAATATACGTTTTTTTTTTACATGGAATCCCTTTAACAAACAAAAAATAAACAAAAGAAAAATAATGAATTGACTTTAAGTTTCCTTGTGATTTTGTTTTCTTTGTTTTTATAGCTCCTTTTGCTAGATTCTGACAGGGAAGTAGGGAAAAAAACACAAATACTTTATACTAAGAAAAACAACAAACAATATTGAGATTTCATTTCATATTTCAAAAATTGCAATGTTGTTTATTTTGTTGCTGCTGCAGACAGTGACTGAAGTTGCTGCTATTTTTTTGTTGCTGTTTGTTTTAATGTTGTCTTTGGGGGACCGGCATAAAACTTGTGCATTCCTACATACATATGCATGTTGTTGTGTGGTAAAAGATACACACATAACTAGTATCCATTTAATTTTTTTTTTAGTATAAGTTAGACTTTAGAGAACAAGAGTAAGTAAGAAAGAATCTCACCAAAAAAAGAGAGTTAAAGTAATATTTTATTGTTTATTTGGATTTCTTTATATTTCTGTTGTCTTTGTTTGAAAATTTCTTTACATTTAAGTTATTCATGTATACCAACTCTAAGTATTTGCTTGTTGTTATCTCTCTTTTTCTCTAATTGTTTTGTAGTTCTGCTGGCTGGCTGTGGCTGTGATTTCTAGGAAATTTCTAAAATTAAAATCCTTGAAGTAGCCGGTAGATTTGTTGTTTCCTTTTTAATGAAATTTACAAGACTCTACAACAATAGCTGTTAGTATTACTGTAGTAGTTGTTGTTTATTAACTACCTACTTGCCTATTTACGTGACCTTGAGTGTAAATGTAAATTGTTTATGTTAATCCATTTTTACTCTTTTTCTATTCTATTGTTTTATTCAATTAAAATATTTTTGTTTCTCTTAACAAGGATTTGCTGCTGCTCTAATTGCATTTAGTTATTAGAAAATTTATAGTATTATTTGTTGTTGTTATTTTTGTCCTGTTTGTAATTACAATTGACTTTTCAACGAGTATATTTACACGATCTTTAAGTAGTGAAAAAAAAGAAATTAATTTTTGAAATTAACTACATTTCTTTTTCAATTTGTGGTTAATGGTTTTGTTAGAGGTTTAGAAGTAATACTATTTATAACTTTTAAAAGGTGTTTAAAAGTGTTTTTAAAAGATAAGTAATTTAATATTTTTCCTATAACTGTCAAATGATAATTATAATTTTGTTTAAATTAAAGAAAACAAGATTTTAGTTTATTGTTTAATAGCAGTTGTTTAAATATTTAAAGTTAAAGAAATACATATTTATTTGTTTAAATAAGATTTTAAATTTTTAGACTTTTTAACTATTTACCGGGTCTTTTAGGCATTTATTGAAAGATTTCTAGATTACCTTATAAAATGTTAGTTCCCTGACTGTTTCACTTTTGCAGGTTTAAATCAGAAGTAATCAGAACACTAGCTGCAGAAGTGTTCAGAAAGTGTTAGTCAGGTTATACACAGTAAGGTTATATTGTGTACTGGAACAGCTTGATATACAAGGTAACAGGATCGCAAATGAATTAGCCAGACAAAATTCACATCAGGACCTTAATAGTGCAGGAATTGTTCTGTAGATTGTTGCGATTACATTAGACTAATCTCCGTTAAATTCAAAGACCTTACCAACTGATTCTGGTACAGCAGAATGGTTTCTAGGACTCTACGACCGAGATAAAACGCAAAAGCAACCGGATTACTATTAGGATTGGTTAGGAAGAGGATTTTAGTAAGGATACTAAGCGGTCACTGCGCATTTGAAAACTTTAGGAAAAATAAGATCGGTAACATGCAGGATTTTTGTGTGAAGACGAAGAGGAGCAGTATTAAAGTATAAAGTATGAGAGTGATACCACGAAGAAATGGGGACTTATGGGTTGTGGGCACTTAACATACAACAGCGCTTTTAGTTGACACTGAGTGGAGCTGTTAAAAACTAGAAACAGTATTAAAATAAAGAGTATGAGACTGATACCACAAGGAAATGGAGACTTATGGGTTGTGGGCACTTAACTAACAGACACTGAGGGGAGCTGTTAACAACTAATATAGTTATGCACTTATTGGCTCTTAGCACTGTTACCTAAATAGTAAAGCTCCTAGCGTCCAATACCAAACCTGCAATGGGCTATAAAGTATCATGTTTGTTATGCAGGTAGCCATGTCATGACAGGATGAGTAACATTTAGTAATACACTCTTTTTAAGCCAGAACCAACTGTGAGTAGAAGTCGAAGACGACCACTAAACTCAGAAAGCCCTAACAATAGAGTATTCGTAAGCCCTCGCATAGCGACGACCCATGTGCAGGATAAACACGCATGGGTCTGCGAATTTATATTTCAATAGAGCTTTATTCGAAATTTCGAACTTATGTTCGAAAAATTGTTAAAACTGCTAAAATTTTCTAAAAATCATAAGGAATCAAAAAAATATGTTTAAAGTTTTATTCGTGATCAATTTTAGGCGAATTTCCAATTTCGAAATTTAAGTTTTTAAAATATTTTACAAATTTTTAATGAATTTTGAAGAGTTTTTTAATAGAGTTAATGAATATTAGCTTTTTAAGCTATTTTCGAAAATTCGAACTTATGTTCGAAAACATTTTAAAACTGCTAAAATGATCTATTAATCATAAGAAATAAAAAAAAATATGTTTAAAGTTTTATTCGAGGTCAATTTCCGGCGAATTTCCAATTTCGAACTTTAAATTTTTAAAATATTTTAAAAATTTTATTGAATTTGAAGTGTTTTTTTTTAATAGAGTAAAAGAATATTAGCTTTTCTGCTATTTTCGAAAATTCGATCGTATGTTCGAAAAATTTATAAAACTGTTAAAATTATCTATAAATCATAAGGAATCAATAAAATATGTTTAAAGTTGTATTCGAAATCAATTTCATGCAAATTTCTAATTTCGAACTTTAAATTTTAAGAATATATAAAAAATTTTTTATGAATTTTGAAGTGTTTTTCAATAGAGTTTTAGAATGTTAGCTTTTTAAGCTATTTTCGAAAATTCGAATTTATGTTCGAAAATTCGATCATATGTTCGAAAAATTTTTAAAACTGCTAAAATTATCTATAAATCATAAGGAGTCAAAAAAAAATATGTTTAAAGTTTTATTCGAGGTCAATTTCAGGCGAATGTTTAATTTCGAAATTTAAGATTTTAAAATATTTTAAAAGTTTTCATGAATTTTGAAGTGTTTTCCAATAGAGTTTTAGAATATTAGATTTTTAAGCTATTTTCGAAAATTCGAACTTATTTTCGAAAATTCGATCATATGTTCGAAAATTTTTTAAAACTGCTAAAATTATCTATAGATCATAAGGAATCAAAAAAATATGTTTAAAATTTTTATTCGTGATCAATTTCAGGCGAATTTTCAATTTCGAAATTTAAATTTTTTAAATATTTAAAAAATTTTCATGAATTTTGAAGTGTTCTTCACTAAAGTTTTAGAATATTAGCTTTTTAAGCTATTTTCGAAAATTCGAACTTATTTTCGAAAATTCGACCTTATGTTCGAAAAATTTTTAAAACTGCTAAAATGATCTAAAAATTATAAGGAATCAAAAAAATATATTTTGGGTATTATTTGTGAACATTTTCTTGTAATTTTTCTTTTTTCATAATTTTTGAAAATAATGTTAAAATGTTTATGAATTTTGAAAATTTTAAATATTTTTTTTTAAATTCAACTTTTTTTGACAAAAATTACTAATTTTTTATATTTGTTTTTTATTTTTATTTTTTTCTTTTTCAGTTTTATTTTTAAGTTAAAATATTTACTAAGTTTATTTTTTTAAAACGTTTAAATGTTTCTTAAAACTGTTTAACAAAATAAAACTTATAAATTTAACGGAAATACATAAACCAAGTATTTTTCTTTAATTTTTCAACAAAGTTTTTATTTCATAAGGGCGCTACAAAAACAATTAATTTTACTACCTTAATTACAATTACCAAAATAAAGGTTAGAAAAAACTAGACACAGGAAATTATTGTGTTTAACCAAAGGTGTTAAAAAAATTAAATGACATTATGAAAATTATTAACAAACATATGGCGCTATAAAAGAAACACAAAAACAAAAAAGAAAAGAAAATGAAAACAAGAAAAGTTAAGACAAAACCAAAAAGGACATTAATAAAACTGTTAAACATGTTTGAATATTATTAAAGGATTTGAAATGAAATTTTATTAAACTATCACCCAGTGGCATCTATTAGAAGTAGCCTAGCATCTTGTAATAGTTTTTTTTTTTTATAAAAATTAACAACAGCTGTTTCTTAATTCACCTGCCCGCAGCATACGTTGCTGTTTTCTTCTTTTGTTAAGAAAAAAACACTATTAAAATATTCCTTTTGAATATAACAGGTGGATTACAATTAGAAATTTAAAAATTTCCTTTTAATAAAATTTCGTTTTTCCTGTTGCACAAACCTGCTGGTTTACACTTTTCCTTTATATTTACAACAAAACTCAACTAACAAGTGTTTTATATTTTGGCCGTTATTTTCAGTTAACTTAAAACTCTAGTGCTGCTGCTGCTGCTGTTGATTGACAGTCAGTCTTAATTAGTCTGCTACTTTTGTACATAAAAACGGAAATCGTTAAACGTTTACAGGGTTCAAACTAACAATTGCAACATGCTAGATATTATATAAACAATAAATTATATATATTTTTTTGTTATCTAGTAATTTTGTTAATAAAAATGCAATATTTACCATTTTTTTCACACAATTATAAAACTTAGACATGTTTACACTAGACCCTAGAAATCAGATACTTTATGTTTACGCACAACAAGGATGTATTAAGGATCTTTAGTTGATTATTTGTTTAGTTATTTTTTTTCTTTCTCTCTACTGACCACATGCATAGATATAATGGTGTTATCGTTACACTAACATGTGTTTGATGTTTAGGCGTTTAACAGTTGACGAGAGTGTGTTTAGATTTTAGAAGATGACATTAATGTCTATAACTACATACATGTGTTCATATGTACCTTATATATAAGATCACTTTTTACAAATATGAGAACCATTTTTTTATCTCTAAACTCTAGAATATTGAAAGTAATAATAAAACCAAAATTCTTTCCACTTATAAAAATCTATGAATTTTTTTTTCATAGTTTAGGTTTAATTTTTTTAAAAAAAACATAAACAACAATTAGCTTGGGAAAAAAATGTTTAAATTACTTGCTTATCCTTTTTTTCCTTAATTTACGTTTTTTTTTTCAAAATAGTAATACACTATTTTGTTTAGAGTTTGTCATAAATTTAAAGATCTTCATATATGATGGGTAATGTTGAGGTATTTTTAAACAATATTTTTATTCTTCTTTGTGTTTGGAATATAACAATTTTAAAATATACTGCTCCAGTGTGGGTTTAACACTTTTTTTGTTTAGTATTTACTTTGACGACAGGTTTATAAATGTTATTTTTTGGAATTAATGTAATTTTTAAGGCTGGGAGTCCTAATGTCACTTTAAATTCATGAAATTTATCGAATGGCAATGCAATACTTATAGTTTTTTTTAAATCAAAAAATTTTAAATAATTTTCATTAAAATAATTTGTTCAAATTTGCAACTTAAGTTTGAAATTTTGAATAAAAAAGATTTAAAGATCAAAAGATGTATTGATTGTTAGATCTATTAATCGATAGTTCTATAGATCGATAGATCTGTCTATTGATCGGTAGATCTAATCATCGATAGTTCAATAAATCGATAAATATGTGTATTAAACTATAGATCGATCGATAGACCGAGAGATAAATAGATAGATCAATAGATTCAAAGTTCGAACAATAGATTAATTGATCGAAAAATCGATAGATAGATTGTTTGAAAGATGAAGAGATCGATCGACAGATGAATACATCAATAGATCGATTGACAGATAAATAGACCTATAGATCAATAGATCGATCGACAGATAAATAGATCAATAGATCGATCGACAGATAAATATATCAATAGATCGATCGATATATAAATAGATCGATCGACAGATAAATAGGTCAATAGATCGATCGACAGATGAATAGATCAATAGATCGATCGACAGATAAAGATAGATAGATAGATAGATAGATAGATAGATAGATAGATAGATAGATAGATAGATAGATAGATAGATAGATAGATAGATAGATAGATAGATAGATAGATAGATAGATAGATAGATAGATAGATAGATCGATCGACAGATAAAGATAGATAGATAGATAGATAGATAGATAGATAGATAGATAGATAGATAGATAGATAGATAGATAGATAGATAGATAGATAGATAGATAGATAGATAGATAGATAGATAGATAGATAGATGGACAGGAAGAGTATAGGGATATTAGTAGGGATAATAACCGGGCACTGCTCAATTGGAACCTTAAAGGGTAATGGAGTCGGTAACACACAGGATTTTTGCAAGTTGTATGAGGACGAAGAAGAACTGGAGACACTAGGGCATATTTTATGCCACTGTCCCAGATTACAGAGTCAGACTGAAATGGCTAGGTAAAGGATTCCACGATGAACTAGGAGATGTAGCAGGGTGTAACCTAGGCGACATTATGGGCTTCATCAAGGGAAATTTTTGGATTTTCATATAACAGATAATTAAGGATTTTCCTTCCATGACCACTTTCATTTTCTCTACTCCTTTTGGAGGGAAATTCTCACTCTTCTCATCTCTCTTCTCTTCTGTCTTCTTTTGTTTTCTCCTGATTCTTTATTAAAGGGATTCACATTGATATACAACCCTTTTTAACTAAACTAGTTAGTTAGTTATCGATATATTTATCGATCAATAGATATGTATCTATCGATCGATGTAAGTAAGTCTCTTAGTTAGTTAGTTAGTTAGTTAGTTAGTTAGTTAGTTAGTTAGTTAGTTAGTTAGTTATTTATTTACTACTCAGTATATTTCATAGTTTGCTGCTCAGTGAGCTTGTTAAGTAGTTATTTAGTTTCGAAAGAAAATGTATTTTATACCAAATCCGAAAAAATACCCCAAAGCCTCCATCAAGACTGCTGTGCTCTCCTTTACCAGTGTCTCTTGTGTAAATTTGTCTAAAAAACTACAACACAAACCAGTTACCCATCGGGAGCAAAAATGTCCTTTAAGTTTTAAATTTGTTTTAAAAATTTCATTTGATTATAATTTACCAATTAATTTTTCACAATTTTCTTTTCTCTTCTCTTTTCAGTTATTTATAATATTTTATCTTACAATTGGTTCTATTTTTTTAAAGAAAATTTAAAATCATCATATATTAACGGCTGTTTTAGGCCGTTTCATTATGGATTTCTATAAAAGGTAAGTTTAAATTTCTATTATAACTATTTGACAATATGAATAACTTCTATTTATTTCCAATAATCCCCTGTTTCTATAAATTCCTTACGAAAGGAAAAATAAAAAACATCCTTCTTACATTTGTCTAATATTCAACTTTTTTTTTGATAGTTTTAATGATGATTATCTATATTTGTCTTATAATTACCTTTAGTTTTTGTTCTGCTTGGACAATTTTTTCTTTACTTGCAGACCTTGTGGTAAGCAGTAGTCAACAGATAATCTATTTCTTTTTCATGTATTTTTTTTTACCAAACTATTATTGTGGTTGACAAAATTTTTGTTTCCTCTTACAACTGACTTTTTTTTGTTTTTTTGCTAAAGGTAGTTTTAAAACGGAAGAAGCAACATTATTTTAAAAAAGTATCCCCTAAAATGGAAAATTATTTCTCACACATACAAAATATACTTTGACAATTACTTTTAATTTTGCAAAACTTATAAAAAATATAACGATTTTTCAAATATGTTATAAGGTAATTTTCCATATCCTAGTTTATAACTAAAAATTCCTTTATGCATTTCCTTGTTTAGTTATTTTGAAACTAGTAATTATTGTTTTAGGTTTTTGTTTTAGTGTTTTCATATAAATACTTTAACTTGAAAGGACTACAATCATGTTAAATACCTTTACACATATTTTTTATTTGAAAAGTAAAGTGTTAGGTTATGTCTGTTTGTTTGTGCCAGTCACCCCCTCCTCCCTATTGTTTTAGTTCATAAAAAAGTGTCATTTATTAGTCCTCACTTGACGTTTGATTATTTCATCAAAATATTTTTCGTTTTTGTTGTTTTAACCCTGTCACATATGACATTATGGAAAATATACCACACTTTTATTTATTTTTGATAAATTACTTGCTTTCTGCGGTTTGTAAAGCACTTATCCTTACTGACCCATCTATGTTTTTTTCTGTTGTCTACTGTCAGTTGTTTGCTCAATTTTGCCAATGACATTTAAAATGCCTGTTCATATTGCATTTTATTGCATTATCATTGTAATTATTGTTATCAAATTAATTGAAGTTAATTCAAGTTTATTAAAAAAAAAAATAACACAAACACCCTCTTTTCTTCCCCTTTGGAAAAATAACGAAAATTGTAATTGTTAGAACTCACGTTTGTATTTTGAGGTTAAATAGATTACTAATGTTAGTTTTTTTAAGGTTAGAAAATTGCTTAAACTATTATCTTTTCTATAACTTTTAAATTTTATTTAAATAAACCCACAAAGTTTCTATTGACAGAAAAAATGACATAATTGCAAACACACGTTCTTGTTCCTGTTTTTTGAGGTTGAATAATTTAGTTTATGGGTCGATTATGTCTGTCAATCGAACTTCAGTTGCGTTGTCAGCTTTTAAGTAAAAGAATGACTTTAGTCTAGAAATGATCAGGTCAAACAAAAACTGTATACTAGACGTTATTTAAGCGTCATTAACCAAAATCATGTTGGCAACTAGAAATCAATTGAAGTGGCAATCGAGATACATAATCGACCCATTAGTTTTTCCTTTGAGGTTATAAAATTATTAGAAATTCAAAAAATTGTTGCCGATAAAAAACCTACTGAAATTGATAATCTTTGTTTAATAATTCCAGGAAATAAAATTTCAAATTTTGTATAATCATTTTGAATTTAAACAAAAGATCTAAAACTTCTAGGTTTTGTTCCCTTCTAACAATGCTCTCCCTATAATACACAAGGACTTTGAACACCCATTGAGCCAACAAGTACAATATCAAAACACACCGAAAAGACCACCAAATCTTCACAACAACTTACCTTTTGTTTTAATCACAATTTTTTTCTCACACTTTGCAAAATATTATTATTTTAGGTAAAAAGTCAATATGAATTGTTAATATTTTGGTTTTAGTTAGACATTTTTAAATTCCTTTATTTATTATCTAACAAAATGTTAAGATTTCTACTTAAAATCTTTAGTAATGTTTTTAGTTTTTAGTTTTTAGTTTTCTTTTATTTTTTCTTCATCATCTATTGTTAATTATTTCCTGTCATCCTGTCTTTATATTGAAATCTTGTTATTTGTTTATGCATTTTACATCATTGTTGTCTAACAATGTACATTATGTTATGCATTTGGTCTACGGGTATGTGGGAAGATGACTTGCCAAATAATTGCTTTTGATTGTTAGGGAGATTTTTTTCTCTCTGTTTACTTTTCTGCTTTAAATTCTTAAAATGTTTGTTTCATTGTTTTAGCTGGAAATTGTCAAATGTTGTTGTTAATTAAAGAAGAAGATTGATTACATCCTTTGATTCAAAAGAAAACTGTTAAACTTTAAACGATTTGTGATCCACGGGCTCTGTATTCAGCTCAAAGCCAAGAAATTGGGCTACTTTAGTAGGGTTAGCACACAAACACTCGAGCTGAATCCACTATAGATCATATCTATATAAAAATTTCTCTGTTGTTGTAACAGTTTAAACTTTAAACGATTTTTAATCTAGAGGTTCTGTATTTAGCTTCAAGCCATGAAATTGGGCTACTTTAGTAGGGCTAGCACATAAATCCATTTGGCTATGTAAAGTAGGGATGTTTGCTTAGTTTAATATGTGGTGGGTATCATGGGAACCCTGAGCCGATCTCAGTTGTGCCAGAGCAACACTTGTTTTTTTGCCTCATCTTCTTTTCTATTTCGCATCACTGCTCATAACACAACATCAGTATTGTTGTTGTTGCTGGGGTTGACAGCCCTTGGCCAAATAATTAGGTTCATTTCGGTACGTAGAACCGATTGTCAGGGAATGATCCATAGCAGACACGGAAGGCTCCTCATGATACCCACCACATATTCAACTGCTCAACCAACCCTACTTCATTCTGTCCAATGGATTTATGGACGCATTCAGTTGAAGTAGCCCAATTTTTAGACCTGGACATTGATGTAGAACCCCCCAACTAGATTATTGTATAGTTTTAGCTGTAACAACAACAACAACAGCACAAAACTCTCCCGGTTAAAGTTTTTGATGTTTATTCCTTCTCTTAATTTTCTTTACAAAAAGTAATATCCTTTGGCAGCCATATTACTAAACACTTTTTCATAATACCAAGAATCTCTATTACAAATTACAGACATTTTACACCTGTTAACATAAATTACAAGTTTCCAAAACTCAGCTGCTTTCTTTTTTCTCTATAATTTTACACGAATCAATTACTTTATTAAAAATTCATAAATTTTTATAGATTTTTAATAGCAGTTACACAAATTTATAATTATTCTTAACAGAATCCTTTTTTTTCCTAGGAAATCATTGAGAAAAACAAAAAAAAAAACACTTTCACTTTTACTTTTATCTTCATTTTCATAATTTACGATTTCTTTTCTTTAAAAAAAATGAAAAGAAAAACAACCAAACACAGACCAATTGATAACGCCGCCAGAAGAAAAAGGCATTATAACAATTCATTGATAACAAAATAATGTCCTGTATAAAACCTTGATTTATGTACATTTCTCATTAAATTCTATAACATTTTAAGGATATTTTTTGTTTTTTTTTTCTGTAACAATCCCATTTTTTTATGTGAAAATAATATTTTTTTGTTAACAAAATATTTGTTGTTGTTAAACTAAAACAAGATTTTCTTTTAGGGGTTGCAATTTCAGAAAAACCGTCTAGATTTGTAATTCTTAACATTTCATACTTTTCTTAATAGTTTATAATTTAGTATGTGATTATAAAATTTTGATTTCTTTCCTTAGTTTGTTCTCAATGTTTAACCTTTAAGTTTTTTTTTAAAACACAGAAGAAAAAAACACCAAAACAACAATAACACCCCTTTCTTAACTTGAGAAATGCTGTCAAATATAAAAATCCTTTATTAAGGATGCAGCCGGCCCTTTTTCAACGGCTTTTTAATAAATCTTACATATTTAATAAATGTACAAAAGAAACCCTTTAAGTGTAAACTGCAGTTAAGGGTTAAAAAGGGAATCATCATCAGCATCTTGTTGTTTTCTTTTCTCCCCCTTTTGTATACGCTATTTAACCTATTCATTAAAAACTATTGCAAAAATAGTTTTTTCTTGTTTTTGTTTTCTGCAAAGATTTTCCAAAACCTTTGAAAAAATCGCTACTTAAAGAAATTCGTTATGCCTAGAAGAAGTAACAAAAAAAACACAGGGATTTGCATTATGGAAAAACTTCTCAAGTATTGTTTATATGTAAATAAAGAAATGCAAAATTTTACTGCAATTTAATACAATTACTTAATTTGCTTAAGTAGTAAGTAAGTAAGCAAGCAAAATATGTATATGGGAAAACCCTCTCAGGGTTATTAAATTGATTTTCATATGCTACATTTCCGGGATATGGAAATAATTGTAGATGTGTTTTTAACAATAACGCCTTTATCTTAACAACACCATCAATTCAATTTCTATACAAATACAATGTAAATGTCTTCCTCGAACGGATCTAGCCCCTATATATAAAAATGAATGTATCAATTTTCAAAAAGAAAAAATATATATATTCTCAAATATTGCAATTATTGAAATTTAAAATTTCATATTTTTATTCTTGTCTTTTTCTTTCTTTCTTTTCCCCAATCAAGCCGCAACAGTAACAGTACCAGCAGCCAACATAGTAACAGTAATAGCAGTTTTAAATCTCATGCCTCCTCAAGTAATAACGGTGCTTCCTATAATCTAGAATATTGTACCTCATCATCATCAGTGTCACCTTTTGGTACAAGAACAAATCTTTCATCTATTGCCTCCTGTCCATCATCCTCATCTGCTAAAACAATTGTTAATGTGGGTTTAGAGGAAGTCATACTATCCATTTCAAATAGCAGCAGTGCCTCACACATCTCAGCCTCATCATCGTGTTCCTCAACGTTAACAATTGGTAAATTATCAAAACAAAATATGTGTTCTTCTAGTCGTAATAGTACAACAGCAACATCGGCAGCAGCAGCAGCGGCAGCGGCCTCATCATCAGCAACAGTAGCAGCCATAGTTGCAACATCAGCCGGCACAAAACGTAAACGTTGCATATCTACTAGTTTAGATGATAGGGTAAGTAAAATGTATACTTATGTATGTATATCTTATGATGAGAAAAATATTTTCCTTTTTTTTCAAATTTATCCTTCATTAACTTTTGAGTAGAGTAGAGCAAAGAAAGTGGATGTTAAGATAGAAAAAATAAGGAAAAATTGCATCATGTCCTGTATTGAGAAAGATTTAAACTGATTGTTTGTTTTGTGAAAAAGTTTTTTGTAACGGAAATCTAATGATTTCTTCTTAAAGCAGGCAAACATTGTCAGGATTGTGCTAACCTCATTTGAAAGTTCTAGAAAGGTTTTGATAACATTTCTTAAGGAGTTTTAAATCGGTTGTTTTGAGAGGTGAATTAAAACTGAACTAGAACTGCATAGAATTGAACCAAAACTGAAGTAGAACTAAACTAAAACTGAATTAGATTAACCAGAAATGAACTGAAACTGAACTAGAAATGAACTAAAACTGAACTATAACTTAATTAGAACTTAACTAGAAATGAACTAAAACTGAAATGGAACTGAACCAAAACTAAAACTGAATTCAAACTCAACTCGAACTGAACTAGAACTGAACTAGAACTGAACTAGAACTAGAACTGAACTAGAACTGAACTAGAACTGAACTAGAACTGAACTAGAACTGAACTAGAACTGAACTAGAACTGAACTAGAACTGAACTAGAACTGAACGAGAACTGAACTAGAACCGAACTAGAACTGAACTAGAAGTGAACTGGAGCTGAACTAGAACTAAACTAGAATGAACTAGAACTGAACTAAAACTAGATCTGAACTAGAAACGAACTAGAGCTATTTTAAAACAGAACTAGTACTAAACTAGATTTGAATTTAAATCAAACTAATACTGAACTAGATTGAAGAGATAATCTCTAATAAATCATAGTAATTTGGAAAATCTTTAACATACTATGGCAGATGTATGTCATTCTTAAATATTTCTTAAAATTTCTAACTAAGGGAAATCCCTTCTTCTCCCATATGGCAAAAGAAAGTTTAAAAATTTACATAATTCACCTAAGTTTGTACATCCCAGTAATTTTTCTATAATTTTTCAATACTTGTTCCTTAATGAATATGCCAAAAAAAAACTAAATTAGCATAAATTCATTATTATCCCGTAAGGTAACATCCTAGACATATGGCTCTTTATTACGAAAAAAAGCGTTACTTTTTCTTCTTACTAGCAAGTTTGTCTTAAAAAAACAAATACACATCTAGCTTACCATCCTTGCAACTATTTTTCCCTTAACCCTGAGGTTACCATTACAAACATGCAATTTCTCAACACAAAGAAGAATACACGAAGGATGACACAAAAAAAAACTACAAAACAAATGTCGTTATGTTTTGAATATATAATTAGATAATGTCTTTAACAGCAAACTTGTTATTTACTTCTTGAAAACTACTGCCAATAGTTAAGGGGCCCAAAAAAGGACATTTGTGTTTTGGGAATCTATTACTAATAGAAAAAAATATATATAAAATGTCTTCCGTTTTTTGTGTATTATTTTCTCTATTATATAAATTGAACACAAAACCCCAGATCATAACACGCAAGATAACACCATATTATTAAAATAATCGTCTACCGGTGGCTTTACTAGCTTCTTTTTATAATATTTGTAAGAAACATTTGCCGATCATATCATTTTTTTTTTTTTTTGTTTTCTTAGACAATATGTCAACCACCTTCCTCTTATATATTACATAGTTTTTCTTTAATTATACTGCATTTTTATACATTTTATTGTTAACTTGTTATTAAAATTAAGAACTTTTAACTTCCTTATATGTCCGTCTGTCTGTGTGTGTCCATCTTCATTTAATCATTTGTCTTTTATTCCACTCTGTTGTAAGGATAAATGTTTGGCTCTTTACTTCGTTTATATATTATTATCTATCTACATATCTAACTAGTGTGGCACGTTCGTGCATAAATTTAAAATTTACATAAAAAATAAAATTTGTGTAAATATTAACACACACAAAAAAATAGTTTAGTATTTTATTGTTATACATAAAAATAACCTAATTGTTTTTGTTTTTTTTCCTATAAATGTTACTGGTTTTTTCCCTTTTTTAAAATACCGAAAATTCCCTGTTTATTATCCTGGCGATAAAGTTTTGTATTTGTATTTGCTTACTTTGCTGTTTTTTATAACGTCTGCTGTTTAGTTTCTTGGTAAATATTTCTTGTCATTTTCTTTTAACGTCTGCTTAAGAAAAACATCAAAATTAACAACCCTCTCTTTTACTCTCTTTTAAGTACGAGTACAAATAATATTTGTCCTCCGTCAAGGTGTTCACGCATGCGTAACTATTTTTTACTGCTTTATAATAGTAAAAGAAATACTAACTATAATATGTTTGTATATGTATATGTATGTGTGTTGTTGTTATTATGTCCTTTTTTTTTTAAGGAAATTGCATTACTTGTTTAATGTTGTGTGTTTGCATACCTTTAGTTTGTATTAGTTTTTTTTCTTTCTTTCGCTGTTGTTGTAATATTTCTTACGTTATCAACCAAATGTGTTGATTTGCACCCCATTGCTTTCAAGTATTGAGTCCTTTGTTGTTAAATTTTATATTTGTGTGTTGGTATGTTTGTTTATGTTAGTGTAAGGGTATGCGAAATGTTTGTATTTTAGTTTAATATTAAAAATTCCTTTACATATTACTGTGTTATGTTTGGGTTTTTGGATTTTTTTTTTATTTCGAAAAAATTAACGTAATTTTTTGAAAATTTATTACTTTGAGTCCCAAATACGTTGGCAATTATCTTGATAAAGTAAAAAAAATATTGTGCAACAGATTTCTTTTACGATTTTTTTTGTTTGGTTAGTTAAACATGAAATTTAATATGAAATTTTATGTTTTTTTTAGAAAAATTTTCTATTTTTTATTCGAAAAATTTGTCTGATTTTAAAACCAAGTTACATTTTTTGTTTATTTCTTATAACAAATTATTTTACACTTGACTTTTTTAAGATTTTTAGTATCTTTTCTTTGAGTTGTAAGAAATGAATTCTTAATTTAAAATTAAAATGTAAAGAAATAACTTTGGAAATAGAACTGAACTAGAACTAAAATAGAATTGAACTACAACTGAACTAGAACAGAACTAGAACTAAAATAGAACTGAACTAGAACTGAACTAGAACTGAACTAGATATGAACTAGAACTGAACTGAACAGAGCTACAACAGAACCAGAAAAGAACTAGAACAAGAACAGAACTAGAACAGAACTAGAACAGAACTAGAACAGAACTAGAACAGAACTAGAACAGAACTAGAACAGAACAGAACTAGAACAGAACTAGAACAGAACTAGAACAGAACTAGAACAGAACTAGAACAGAACTAGAACAGAACTAGAACAGAACTAGAACAGAACTAGAACAGAACTAGAACAGAACTAGAACAGAACTAGAATAGAACTAGAACAGAACTTGAACGGAACTAGAACAGAACTAGAACTAGAACAGAACTAGAACAGAACTAGAACAGAACTAGAACAGAACTAGAACAGAAATAGAACTGAACTAGGAAAGAACTAGAACTGAACTAAAATAGAACTAGAACTGAACAGAGCTACAACAGAACTGGAAAAGAACTAGATCAGAACTAGAACAGAACTAGAACAGAACTAGAATAGAACTAGAACAGAACTAGAACTGAACTAGATCAGAACTAGAACATAACTAGAACAGATCTAGAACTGAACTAGTACTTAACTAAAACTGAACTAGAACTGAACTAGAACTGAACTAGAACTGAACTAGAACTGAACTAGAACTGAACTAGAACTGAACTAGAACTGAACTAGAACTGAACTAGAACTGAACTAGAACTGAACTAGAACTGAACTAGAACTGAACTAGAACTGAACTAGAACTGAACTAGAATTGAACTAGAACTGAACTAGAACTGAACTGAACTAGAACTGAACTAGAACTGAACTAGAACTGAACTAGAACTGAACTAGAACTGAACTAGAACTGAACTGAACTAGAACTGAACTGAACTAGAACTGAACTGAACTAGAACTGAACTAGAATTGAACTAGAACAGAACTAGATCTGAACTAGAACTGAACTAGAACTAAACTAGAACTAAACTAGAACTGAACAACAACTAAACTGGAACTAAACTAGAACTAAAATAGAACTGAACTAGAACTGTACTAGAACTGAACTGGAACTGAACTAGAACTGAACTAGAACTAAACCAGAACTGAACTAGAACTAAACTAGAACTGGACTAGAACTAAACTAGAACTGAATTAATACTGATCTAGAGCTGAACAAAAACTGAACTAGAAATTAACTAGAACTGAAGTAGAACTCAACTAGACCTAAATTAATACTGAACGCAATTATAATAAATTTCTTGAAAGAATGAAGATATTTTTATTTTTTTTTTTTTTTAATTTAAATTAACTTTTTCTAGGAATGAGATTGACTTTTTTTCAAAAGGAATCAAAAAACTTATTTTAAATTAATATCCTTTATATACTGAACTACTTTTCAACAACAATTAAACTAAACATTAATGAAAACTGTTGATTTTTTCTAAAATGTATTTTTAATAGATAAAAATTCAAACAATTGATTTCTAGGAAGCCAACTATCGATTTTTTATTAACAAAAAAAATGCTGTTGCTTACCTTAAAAAATAAACAATTGAGTTTAAAATTATTCTTTTTTTATCAATTAAACCTACACATCTTGATGATAATACTAAAAGAAAATACCCCACAAAATGAAACAAAACGGCAGTTGCAATAATCACTAGAGAATAAAGCCAAACTGAGGCAGTTGTAAAAAGAAGCGCATGCGTCCATTGGTAAAACATAATAATAATATTTTTTGTTGTATATAGTTTACACCTGGAAGAAGAGCTCAAGATATATTCAAAGTAACAACAAAAGAAATTACTAATGCTTTTTAATTTTATTGTGTGTAATTCTTAAAAGGAGGACGACAATATTTCAAATGCAACAACAACAACAACAACCACCACTAAGAACACTGTATGTTAAGAAAAAAAGTGTAATCATTATAATAGTAGTAGACGACGAAAAAAGTAAAGGTGTCCTGTTGACTTGCAACGCTTATGCAATAAAAACAAGGAGGAAGCTAGCTGTATTAAGGAATACATTAGCAAAGGTTTCCGTTTTTGTTTGGCAAGGGACATGAAAAGAAAAACTAATATCAAAAGAAAAATTTTAAAGATTTTCCAACATTTGCTGCAAGACTTATCTATTTTGTTTAGAAAAAAAGAAACAATAAAAGTTGTAAAATATATTAAAAGAAATTTTCAATCATCTGCCACTTTTTATTGACAAAAATGATAAGGATAATAAAGTTAATTGAATGACCTGAGGCCGTATATACTACTATTAAAGGCTATAAGGATTTATAGTATCTTTATAGTCTAACAAATTAGTTAAGCTCTTTTAGTTAGTTTTACAAAAATTTAACTAATTGTTGTATTAAACATATGTTGTTATATCTTGTCTTTTTAACGTCTTCTAACCTATCATCTTTAATTTTTCTCGCTTAAATGCTCTATTTAGTTGCATTTTAAATCAAGCATTTAAAATGAGTTTAATATTTCTCTGTTTAGTTGTGTACAGTTTAGGAAGGATATTTTTATAGATTTCAAGAGCCTTATAGAAATGTTAAGGATAATTGCAAAATATTTTAATAAATATTACCTCATGTAGTTTGTGTTTTTCCAAAAGTGATTGGTATCTCTTGTGTTAAACAATTTGTGTTGTTTGTCTATTTGGATAAATACGAAATTTCAAGACAGATGTGTGTGCTGCAGTTAGTACAATGCAATCTTAAGTAAACCACCTAAGGAGTTTTAAAAAGGAGATTTGCCTGCGCTCTGTTGTGTTTAGGAATTATTGTTTAGTTTTGGAAAAAAATGTGCTTGAAAATATTTGATATGTTGACAAAAAAAAACTGAACTAGATCTGAAGAGGAAATGAATTAGAACTGAACCAGAACTGAACTACAAATGAACTAGAACTGAACTAGAACTGAAGATGAAATGAATTAGAACTGAACCAGAACTGAACTACAAATGAACTAGAACTGAACTAGAACTGAACTAGAACTGAACTAGAACTGAACTAGAACTGAACTAGAACTGAACTAGAACTGAACTAGAACTGAACTAGAACTGAACTAGAACTGAACTAGAACTGAACTAGAACTGAACTAGAACTGAACTAGAACTGAACTAGAACTGAACTAGAACTGAACTAGAACTGTACTAGAACTGTACTAGAACTGTACTAGAACTGTACTAGAAATGAACTAGAAATGAACTAGAACTGAACTAGAACTGAACTAGAACTGAACTAGAACTTAACTAGAACTGAACTAGAACTGATCTAGAACTGAACTAGAACTAAACTAGAACTGAACTAGAACTGAACTAGAACTGAACTAGAACTGAACCAGAACTGAACTAGAACTGAACTAGAACTGAACTAGAACTGGAACTAGAACTGAACTAGAACTGAACTAGAACTGAACTAGAACTGAACTAGAACTGAACTAGAACTGAACTAGAACTGAACTAGAACTGAACTAGAACTGAACTAGAACTGAACTAGAACTGAACTAGAACTGAACTAGAACTGAACTAGAACTGAACTAGAACTGAACTAGAACTGAACTAGAACTGAACTAGAACTGAACTAGAACTGAACTAGAACTGAACTAGAACTGAACTAGAACTGAACTAGAACTGATCTAGAACTGAACTAGAACTGAACTAGAACTGAACTAGAACTGAACTAGAACTGAACTAGAATTGAACTAGAATTGAACTAGAACTGAACTAGAACTAAACTAGAACTAAACTAGAACTGAACTGGAACTGTACTAGAACTGTACTAGAACTGAACTAGAAATGAACTAGAACTGAACTAGAACTTAACCAGAACTGAACTGGAACTGAAATAGAACTGAACTAGAACTGTACTAGAACTTAACTAGAACTGAACTAGAACTAAACTAGAACTGAACAAGAACTGAACTAGAACTAAACTAGAACTTAACTAGAACTGAACAAGAACTAAACTTGAACTGAACTAGAGCTGAACTAGAACTTAACTAGAACTTACCTAATGACCTCATTTTTTAAGCTGGTTTCTTTAATTAGGAATTTCTTCCTAAAAAGGAATAAAAGTTACTTACCTTCGGGACTAACCTAATCATAGAATTTTCTTTAATTGGAACTGTAATTGTATTTTCCAACATAATCCATTCACATTTATAGGTTTCAGACAGATCATACTAAAACTGTTTTCTTGTACATTTAATTGACAAGTATACCTTTTAGACTAGTTAGATGTAGTCTTAGAACTGTTAACAGTGAGATTGCGACAAACTGATTTCTTTTGATTAGATACTATAACTAGGATTATGATCATCTAACATTTTATTCTCTTGGTATCTGAAACTTTTTAGTTTCAGGCACCAAGTTGAATATCTTGATCCTCAATCTAATTAAAGCCTTTCTCTTTTTATGTGATTTTCTTTATTCTTAACTATTTTCTATGCCTTATACTTCACATTCATTAAAGAGAGGGACTAAGGGCCCTTAATTGCTGCCTAACTAATGTTTAATCTCTTTGATGATAAAATGATTTTACAGTTTGAACAGACATACCATACGCTTTTAGCTAATAGTACCCACTGGTCTGTGGTCCCCCTTTAAGGCAATTTCTATCGATATCCATTTACTCTCCCAAAATCTTTAGAAAACAAAGAACAAGGATCTCTCTTAAACTAGTTTTCCATATTTTCTCAAACAAAAATTACTTTTAAAAAGTTTTCTTCTTTCTAAACTCATGCTTACTTCTATAGTGAGGAGAATTTTGTCTTCGATGCCATTTTCTTTTTAAATTTTAATACATTTTTACAATCATAAAAATTTTCTATTTGATTGATTTCTTTTTCAAAAAATAAAACTTTTTCTCTAAATGTTTATGACCACTGGTCAAAAAGTTCAGCTGTTTATTTGTTTTTTCTCTACAATTTAGCACTTTTCTAAAAGAAAATTTTCTTCTTGAACTTTTCATTATTCCTCAAGATACCAATGATTTATAGCCACCGCTGTCGTATATAATCTTCTTAAGCCTCTAAATGCAATTCGGAATTTAGCGAAAAACAGCTGCTTTTTTCTTCTTTTTTGACCAGCTTCTCTTTTTTTCCTAAATTAAACAATTTACAATAAAATGCCAATAGAGATCCTTCATCATTTTTACGATGCTTTAATTTTAATGAACTGTGACATTTTTCTTAAAGACAATGTTGTTTTGAAAAGAAAAGAAATAAAGCAAAAAAAATTAAATTTTAAAGAAGGCTGGATACAAATCAAAATTTGTTATGCTTTCTTGGGCAACAAATACAGGGAAGGAATGATGACTTTTCTTGATTGTCTGAATTGTAGAAAAGTAGCCTTTAATGTGAATAATTGTGTGTTTTAAGTAAAAGCCCCTGGTTAAGGGATGCTGTCTTTAGTAAAGTTTTGCAAAATGTAGAAATATTTTAAAAAGAAATTGTTATAGTTTATTTAAATGTTGGAAAATGATAATTTAATAAAGATTTATGAGAAAAAATCTAAGTGATGATATTTATTTTCTAGCCTTTTTTTTGCCTTTTTGTAGCCTTTAAAAAAAAAAACCAAATTGTTGTTTTTTTTTGTTTTTGGTATAAAATTGTGCATTATTTAAGCAATTGCATCATGTATTAGTTGTTGTTTATTTGTATAAAGAAAAAAAAAACAACAACAATTTTTTTTTAGGTATAAAATGTAAATTGTCTAATTTTTAAAAGATTTTCTTTAAATTTAAATCTGTCTAGGTACCTGGTTTGACAAAACAAAATCTTCTTTCTTATTCTTTTTGTACGTAGTATAAAGGATCAATGATCCTCTGAGATTTGTAGATGTTGCGTTAGTTGTTGTTGTTGCAATATGAATATATTTGTTTTCTTTAACTTTTTGTTAAGGATATATTTGTGTTGCTTGTGTTTGTAGATATTTTGTTTTTGCATTTTTATTTTAAAAGGATCTTTAAGGTTTTAATTGTTTCGTTTCTTTTGCACTGACCTTCGTTTGAAGACCGTTTTTACTTATACATTTTTAAGGGTAAGAAAAGTAATAAAATTTAGATCCTTGTGTGATCTCAACGAGTACAAGATCTTTTTTACACACACACAATTACACACACTATGTAGCAACAGAGATAGACTATAGTTTAAGATATATTTGATATGAAGGGCTAGAATGAAAGGTATAGAGAAATATAAACAACCCTCATATATTCGTTACTTTTTGAGGACATGCTTGAATTCTTTAACATTTCATATTCAGTTCCATTAGGAAAGTCAATGCGTCAACACACGCAAACGCATTAAATATTAAACGTTTAACCAAAAAAAAAAAAGTACAAAATTTAAAAAAAAGATCTCTTTTAATAAAAAATTCTTTTAAACAAAAAGAAAAAAGTTTAAATAAATTAAAAAAAATGAAATTTTAAACAAATATTTAAATAAGAAAATTGAAAAATATACAAAATTATTAAAAAAAACCAAAGACTGTTGTATTTTTACAAAGTTAAAGTGCAATATTTAATAAAAATTTAAAAACCAAAATTTTATTTTCAAATTACACTCCTCGCTCTTTAAACGCTCTCTCTTTTGTATTATTTAATAAAAATTCCACGTGAATTAAATTCTAAGAAAAAAAAAGAATTTTCAATTCAAAATCTGGTTTTTAAGATAAAACCGGAAAAGTGTTTTTATTTTACAAAAACAACAACAACAAACCTTTAAGAACACTACAAGAATCTTCTTGTAATTGTTTTTGTTTGTCTCCTAAAGAAAAACTATTAATAGAGTTTTTCCCAAAAAAAAAAAAAAAGAAAATATCTGTAAAGCAGTGGCAGTGAATCAGACATTTTATGTTATTATGAAGTGTGAGCGCAAAAGAAAAGTCATCGAAATGGTAAATGAAAAATTTCTATTTTATACACTTTTTAACCCTTATAATTAATATTAATTTTAAAGTTTCCTTTATACACGCTGGTGTTTAAAAATACAACAAGTTGTTGCCTTAAAAGAGAGAAAACAGAGAAAGAAGAAAGAAGGGGACTTAAATGTTTTTTTGAGCGTTTAAAATTGTATTTATCAAAAATTTGTTGTATTTTGAAAATAGGGAAAAGGAAAACTAAAGTATACATACAAAAAGCAAATGTGGAGGATTGTGTTAGAAACTCATTAAAAAAAATCTATTTTAGTTTGAAAAAAAGAGAAATATATGAAAATGCTTTAGAAATAGAAACATTTGAATACATCCACAGCTAGATCAGATCTCTTAAAATGAAAACAATTAAAAGAATTTCAAAATTCTCACTTTTTTTACAACAAACTCATGAACAATTCCTTACTTTTCTCCTCCGTTTAAACAGGACCCCGAATTGGGCTTTGAGCCTTCCGCAAAACGTCAACAACGCTTACCCTCACTCTATCAAAGTGACAATGGTTCGGTGGTCTCCTCTGTCTATCCATCACCGGTTGATGAGATTTTGGCACAAGAAATCGATACACGCAGTTCATCGGAATGTCTATCGACTGGAACAGATTTTGAGGTAGTCAATGATGCCATACCAGATAGTCCCAACAGTTTACGGCATGAAGATGAATATGTTGATCATGATGAAGTAGAAGATAATGATGAAGATGTTGATGATGATGATGAACTAGAACATGAAGTTGAAGAAGATGATGATAGTGATCATATAACAGATGATGATGATGTTGATGATATTGTATCAGCTTCACCCTGTTCGACAGTATCAACAAAAATATCACAAATTTATAATCCTGCCGCTAGAACACAACAACCAGCAACACAGCAGCAACAAAACACTACTAACGTTGAGGTTGATAATGCTGCTGTGCATCATGGTGAACGTACACCCGGACAGAGATTATCAACCGGTAAAACACAAAACTCTAGCAAAACATCCGCCTCACATTTGTCGCAACAGCAACAGCCTAAGGTAAAATCTTTTGATGAGTATTTAAATAGCCATTACGATGACTGTATGACACCGGCTGCTGATCCCGAACCACCCAGACAATGTCCCCTGCCCGCTTTATCATGGGCCAATGCCCACGATGTCTGGCAATTAATGTGCAAAAAAGATGAACAAGCTTCCTGCTTAAGAGATTGCAATATGTTAGATCATCATCCCGGCTTACAGCCACGCATGCGTGCCATTCTACTCGATTGGTTAATAGAAGTATGCGAAGTCTATAAACTACATCGTGAAACCTACTATTTGGCTGTTGATTATTTAGATCGTTATCTGAGTGCCCAAAAGAATGTACAAAAAACCCATTTACAATTAATCGGTATTACCTGTCTCTTTGTGGCGGCCAAAGTTGAAGAAATCTATCCACCTAAAATTGGTGAATTTGCCTATGTCACCGATGGTGCTTGCCAAGAATCGGATATTTTACAACATGAAATTTTACTTTTACAAGCTTTAGAATGGAGTATTAGTCCGGTAACACCCATTGGATGGTTGGGTGTTTATATGCAATTGAATGTTAATAATCGTACACCTGCCTCGTTTCAAACATCTCAAAAACTTAGAAATAAAACAAAAACAAATAAAACCTCTGCCTCCTCCAGCTTAACAACACAACAAACAAATACTGCCTCATTAAAACATCAACAACAACAACCTGCCATTAATTCTAAATTACAAAATTGTGAAGTCGATGATGCTTTCATTTATCCACAATTTTCTGGATTAGAATTTGTACAAACCGCTCAATTATTAGACTTGTGTTCGCTGGATGTTGGTGCTGGTAATTTTCCCTATTCAGTGGTGGCAGCAGCAGCTATTTCACATACATTTAATAGGTAAGTTTAAGGGTTTTCCAAAAAAATTCATATTTTAACTAAAATTTTTGAAAAATTTTTTTTAATAAAATGTTTAATTTATTTGTTTGTTTTGTTATTTACAGAGAAACTGCTTTACGTTGTTCGGGCTTAGATTGGCAAACCATACAGCCTTGTGCTAGATGGATGCAGCCTTTCTTTGAAGTGATATCTGAAGAATCCCATAATTTACATTTATTAGAACAAAATGAACAAATTACCACTAAATTTGGTTTGGGTCATATATGCCCTAATATCGTGACCGACGATTCACATATTATACAAACACATACCACAACAATGACAATGTTTGTAAGTATTTTTTGAAAGTTATTTTCTTTTAATTTTTAAACTTTTGTTTTGTGAAATTTTAAAGAAAATATTAATTTTTTATGTTTTTTTTTTATTTGTTTGTTTCTTCTTAGGATCGTGCTTGCCTATTACAAGAAGAAATCTTGGCCATGGCCACAAAAATCAAACAAGAAGCTTCACCAGCCACTGGTCTTATGTGTCCTGATGGTTTATTAACACCACCCGCCTCTAGTCGCAAACCCATGGGCATTATAGATGAAGATGATGAAAATCATCAAAATCTTAAATCAACAAATTGAGGTTAGGTTTCGTACGTTTGTAACTAAAGAATATAAGACTTGGTGGTTAAACAAGTAAAATTTAAACACTGCCCTCGCCCCCAAACCCCCCTTTCCCTCCCTCTACAACAACAGCCCTTTAAGAAAAAGAATGAAAAAAAAACAAAGGAAATTTACTATCTCGTTACCTACCTCCTTTAAAAAAGTGTGGTGTCGTCTTTTAAACAATATTTATCTACTCTGCCCCCCTCCCCCCACTCCCTGCAAAACAAATATGTTAAGTAAATTTAATTTATTATTAACTTCTTACACTTACCCACACAAAACAAAACCACACTCAAAAAAATATTAAAAGTAATTATTCTTCTTTTTTTAATTTTTAGTTTATCTAGTATAAATTATTATTAACCCTTTAGTGTTAAACTTATTATTATTATTATTTTCAATGTAAAAAGCTATAAAAAAAGGAAAAAAATATCCCTAAAAACATTTACACACACACACATAAATAATTCCATATAAAATGATCTTATGTTTAAGACTGTAGTTTATAAATACAAAACAAAAAAACAATAACAATTACACTTTCTCTACAAAAAAACACAAGATTTTAAGTTTTCATTTTTTCCAAAATTGTTATTTTTTAACATTTAGCGAGTTCTTTAATTTTTAATGTATATAACAGTATATGAAAACTAAAATCTTAAAATTTCTTAACTGACCTTAGTTGAAATTGATATTTATAAAGTTGTTTTTTTCCCCTCAAGTAGACTTTTCTTACATAATTTTTAAAATGTCTTGTGCCAACTTATTATTTAAGTTAATTTTTAGTTTTATGATTTCTTTTAATGAGTTTTTTTAGTTTAATTTTTTAGTTTTTTTTTATTCATAAACTTAACCTTTTTACTAACTCTGTTTTACAATTTCATATTTCACATTTTGTTGAAAACTAATCCACTAAAAGTAGTTTTGTAAGTTGAGGATTTCATGCTGTTATTGAGAACTAAAAACACTAATATTTCATTAGTTCATTTCATTTCATATTTTTATTTCATTTCAATTGATTTTGTTTTAAAATTTAAGTTTTTTTTATTTTATTTTATTTAGTTTTTATTTTCATCTTTTTTTTTTTGAACATAATTAACAAACTACTAACCTTGTTTAAAGTAAACTTTAAAGCAACAAAAGGAATTTTAAGAAAACAACTTAAAGTTGTTTAAATGAAGAGCTAAAGAGAGAGAGAGAGAAAAGTGATTGAAAACAAAAGACAAGAGAACATAAACTAAAATAGTAAAATTTCAAACTAGTTAAGAGAGTAATAATCTAAAAACCCACTAATTTATGTAATTTTCAATTTGTTTAAACTAATTTTATCAAACTAAACTTTCAATTTGTTTAAACTAATTCTCCAAAACTAAACTTGTTCAAAGAGAGAACTAATCTTAAAACTTACTAGACAATGTAATTTCCACTGTGTTTAAACTAATTCTTCAAAACTAAACTTGTTCAGAGAGAGAACTAACCTTAAAACCCACTAAACAATGTAATCTTCAATTTGTTTAAACTAATTCTCCAAAACTAAACTTGTTCAGAGAGAACTAACCTTAAAACCCACTAAATAAAGTAATATCCTATTTGTTCAAACTAATTCTCCCAAACTAAACTTGTTCAGAGAGAACTTACCTTAAAACCCACTAAACAAAGTAATTTCCAATTTGTTTAAACTAATTCTTAAAAACTAAACATGTTCAGAGAGAGAACAAACCTTAAACCCACTGAACAATATAATTTCCAATTTGTTTAAACTAATTCTTCAAAACTAAACTTGTTAAGAGAGTAATAACCTTAAAACCCACTAAACAATGTAATTTCCTATTTGTTCAAACTAATTCTCCAAAACTAAACTTGTTCAGAGAGAGAACTAATATTAAAACCCACTAAACAATGTAATTTCCAATTTGTTTAAACTAATTCTCCCAAACTAAACTTGTTCAGAGAGAGAACTAACCTCAAAACCCACTTAACAATGTAATCTCCAATTTGTTTAAACTAATTCTCCAAAACTAAACTTGTTCAGAGAGAGAACTAACCTCAAAACCCACTAAACAATGTAATCTCCCATAACAATTGGATCTACGCTCCAGAAAACTACTCGATTTCACAAACAGTCAAAGATTTTCAAATCAGCAACAGCTGTAACAATCGGAAGTTTTTTCTGTCAGGAAAGAACAACCAGTCACAACAAAGAGTACAAGAACTCCCAAATCCTCTTACGTTTACTCTCTCTCTCTTTCTCTCTTAATGTTTTCAAACACAATCAGTCACAACAAACAATACAAAAACTCTCAAATGCTCTTACGTTTATTCTCTCTCTCTCTTAATGTTTTCAAACACAACCAGTCATAACAAACAATACAAAAACTCTCAAATGTTCGTATTGTACGTTTACTCTCTCCCTCTCTCTTAATGTTTGCAAAACAGCCAAAGATAGCCATTTATGTTTTTCTTCTCCAGGGAAGAACAGCCAGTCACAACAATCAATACAAAAACTCTCAAATGCTATTTTTATACATTTACTCTCTCTCTCTCTTTCTCTCTTTTAATGATTCCTTTTTGCCTTAAAGTTTCTTTAACAACATTTCATTTTATTATTTTTTTCTTATAATTTCAAATTAAGTTTTATTTTTGTTTAATTTTATTAGAAAAAAACAAACACAGACACAAGACAATAAATTTTTTAGCAAAAAAAAGTTTACAAAAATTGCAAACAAACAAACCTAAAAACAATTTTAAATCCCTAAACTAGAAAAAGAAAATCAATGGAATTTTATTAATAAAACTAAAATTAAGGTTTAATTAATTAATATTGCCATAATTTGCACAGCAAATTTTTTTAATTATAATTATATTTCATTTTAAACAAACTTAAAAACTTTTCTTAACAAGGTCTTAAAAAAAAAACTAAAAAAAAATTAACAAAAAAAGATTTAGTTTTTAAAAATGAAATTAAACCTGTTTTAAGGTTACAAAAACAATTTTTTATAAAACAAATAAAAAATAATTACAAAAAAGAAACATGTTTTGTATATAGAAAAAAGAAAACACTTAAACATATTTTTTTTTAATTTTTTGAATGCATGTTATATTATTTTCAAAAAAAAAACAAACACACAAAAAACCAAAATATATCAAAATCTTAAAACAAATAATTTCCATTTAAAACTTTCCATTAAAATTTCAGGTTAAAATAATTTTTTTTATAAATAAACATAACTGTACATATTTTCATAAAAAAACTAATTATAAAATCCCCAAAAAAAAAAATATTAAATAAATAAACAAAACTCTTGTAAAAAATCTAAACTCATTTTATTTTCTTTTTAATTTTTTGTTAAGCTAAAATAAAATAAATTTTATATGTATTAATAATATTGGCAATTATCTAAAATAAAAACTAATTGAATTTTTTTTTGTTTTATAATTTAAGTTTCTTCTAAGTTAAATTCATAATTTTGAAAAATTTTCTTTTTATTATTATAATTTTCTTACATTAAATAGTTCTACTTAAATTTTAGTGAACTCATTTCTTTTCTTTTTTTTCATTAACACCACCTAAGTTAATATTTAATTTTTTAATTTATAGTTAATATTTAAGTTAAAACCTAAACTAATTATATATACTTTATAATTTTTATATATAAAACATCTATACATATTTAAAAAAAAAAAAAAAAAAACTCAAAACTACTACGCTTTTTAACAATAAAAACAATGTTTAATAAAGAAATTGTATAAAAATTCTAAATATATTAATTATATTAAAAAAACAAACAAAAAAATCAAAAATACTCTGTGGTTTTATTTTGTTGTTGTAAAGGTTCAACGTTGGTCGATAGTTACTTCTCTCTGGGAGAAAACATTCAGTTGATACCGCTGTCGCTGGGATGACAATGCATGGCTAGGGTCGTTACGAAGCGAGGATTCAATTGTCGTGGGAACGATATTTTTATTCTTATTGTTGTAGCAACAACACGTGAAAAGTCCTTGGTTGTTGTTTGTTGAACTCGTAGTAGTTCTGCTACGAAAAACCGATTGTCGTTGGAAAAGGAGTTTAATATGTAATTTCTATAGATTTAAAATGAAATCTACCCTGAACGGATCAAAACATCTAGAAAGATTAATATGTAACATAAATGTCATCGAAATAACCTCATGTGACAAACTTGGCAAGAGGGGAATATTAAATCAACTCAGGGCGGGTTTCTTACTCGTCAGTTAAACTAGGCTTAACTTGCTGTTAGATTAAACTCGAAACAAATTTAGGTGGACTTTAACCGATGATTGTGTTTTTCAGTTTTAGATTAAAGCTCAGTTATTTTTGTTAGTATTGCCAACTTTTCACTTAAAAACATAAACAATGAACAGCTGTTTTTTGCAAACAATACTTTTGTAAAATGGAAAATTTTGCAAAAATGTTAAATAAACATTTAAAACAATAATATAAAAAACAAAACAAATCAGAAAATTGCAATTTAAGTTTTTATTCTTCCTAAATCATTTTTTATTGTTTTTGTTAATTGTATTTTCTCACTTATAACTTGAGTTTAATTGGCCAATTACACTCAGTTAAACTAAGATAATAAGTAACTTTACTGATAACTTAATAACACGAAACATATATTAAACCATGTTTAACCAAACAATCTCGCCCTAAATGGGTGTAAAAGTAAAAGAGAAGAATGTACTCGGATTGAGCACTAAGCTACCTCAACCTTTAAATATAGGCGGGGGTTACAATCCTCAATGATAATAACAACAGGATTATAGCAAATCCCAAAAAAAGATGAAATCGGACTCTCTTACAAGATCTGAAGTAAAAAGCATCAGGTCTCCCTTGGAGTTGACAGGAAAAATTCCAATAGTAAGGCATAATATCTGATCAACAAGAAGATAGTATACCACACAATCGTTTCAACGGGTAAATCAAATGAAACAATTGGATTAATATCAAAAAAAAGGATTTCATTAGAGATTTTTGAATCTCGCAACATCTGTTTTAAATAAATAACACAAATGACTGCATTTTGCTAAATTTCGTGCAATAACATTTTTAAAAAGTTATTTAAATTCCAAATTTTAACGGTTTTTGTAAACATTGCTTAGCTTTGTTGATGCTGGCAATGCCATGCCTTTGTTTAACAACAATATAAAACAACCCTGTCTTTGTTAGAGAACTGTCAAAATTTCACAACACTTTGAAAAAAGAGCGCAGTGGTTTAAACGGCATAAAGTCAAGCCGCCGACGCTGAATTTTTTCAGTGTAAAACGGCCTTAAAATATCGCAATACATATTTTGTATAATTTACAGAACACTTTTTTGAACGATTATATGAAGGTATTCCTTTCAATCACTTGATATACTTGCGCCTGTATCAAAAAATTGCAAAATAATTTTAGAAATGAGCAACTTATTATATTTACATTTAAACTGAACTGTTTTTTTTAACGGTCAGTTCCCAAAATTTGTTAACAACTAACAGTTGGCTGGCAGCATGAAACCGTAAAGACAATTTTTGTAAGGGGCGTATCTCCACTAAATGTGCAAGAAGTATTCGGAAGGTGTCGCTAGAATGTCCAGGACATTTCTTAGCGCCTAACATTTGGTTGGCAACACTAAAAAGTAAAGTCGATCCTTGTAGAGGTGTGTATTTCCACCAAATATACCAGAAGACGTATGTCAGAACTATCCGGAAGGTGTCGCTAAAATGTCTACAAAATTATCATATGAGTCAGTCTCTAATCCAACGTCATTGAGTAAAGTTAAGATTATTAAACCGCCTTACCGTTGTTTAATTTTATGAAGGTATTGCGTAAATAAACAGTTGTTACATTCTTTAAACTTTATTAACGCTTTTATTATTAAGAAAAGAGTATAAATAAAAATATTTCTCATAAGTTCAAAAATAAATATCGCGGAAATAAGTTGATTAACGAGAGAAATGAATAAATTGTTATTACGAATACAAAAATTCCCTACTCTGGTATACAATCCCTATTTATTAATATTTGCTTTCAATATTCCATTTTTTAATCCTTCGGATCTCACTTATAAAAACTTACAGTCGATTTTAAATTGACGCCGTCATTTTTAGTATCAGCCTGCCAACGTCGTTAATATTTGTTGGCGCAGGGCTCTGGCATAAACTCGTGTATAAATTTTGTGTGAAATTATAAATAAATAGAGAGTTAATGTACAAATATTGTTTATTCGAAAATTAATTAAAATATAATTAACTGTTTAATAAAATAATGGCTGATGTAGACGATTTATTTAATTGTTTCAACGAGGAAGCGGAAGAGACAGCTCACGAACCCCCAGTCGCTGCTACAGATGGTCCAGTTGTAACAATAAATCATGAGAAGACGAAGGAAACTGAAAGGTATTTATTCAAGTTAATATTAGGAATCTAATAAAAAAACGTTTTTCTTTCTTTAAAGCACCTCGAAAAGTGTAGAAAAAAGACAAATAAATGAGGATGAAGATGATGCAAATGATACCAGTAAACGTGCTAAGATGACCGAATCTATATTAGATGATATTTGTGTAGATGCCTTACGTTCCCGCATTTCAGTACATGTCATACAGTCCCCAGATTCTTGTACCCACGAGGTTGCCACTTATCCGGGCCAGGAATATATGCCACTGCAACCTTTTACAGGCGTACCCGCTAAAGAGTATCCCTTTGTATTGGATCCTTTCCAAAAAGAAGCCATTCTTTGCATTGATAACCAACAAAGTGTTTTGGTGTCGGCTCACACATCTGCCGGTAAAACAGTAGTGGCTGAATATGCCATAGCCAAGTCATTAAATTGCAAGCAGAGAGTCATTTACACTACACCCATTAAGGCTTTGTCCAATCAGAAATATCGTGAATTTAGTGAAGAATTTAAAGATGTCGGCTTGGTTACCGGTGATGTTACCATTAATCCCTCGGCTTCTTGTCTCATTATGACCACCGAAATTTTGCGTAACATGTTGTATCGTGGTAGTGAAATTATGCGTGAAGTTGGTTGGGTCGTATTCGATGAAATCCATTATATGCGTGATAAAGAACGTGGTGTAGTATGGGAAGAAACTTTAATTTTATTACCCGATAATGTAAGGTATGTCTTCCTTTCGGCTACTATACCAAATGCTCGCCAGTTTGCCGAATGGGTGTGTCATTTGCATAAGCAACCGTGTCATGTTGTCTATACGGATTATAGACCAACACCATTGCAACATTATATATTCCCAGCTGGTGGTGATGGTATACACTTGATCGTGGATGAAAAGGGTCAATTTAAGGAGGATAATTTCAATACAGCAATGGCTGTACTACAAAATGCTGGTGAGTTTTAGTATTCATAAATAAAAATATGTATTCAGTACGTTAACACTTTTCCTCACAATCCGTTCTCCTTTCTTCATGTAATGAATGTAATGTTTGTTATCTTTTCAGGTGAAGCTGCTAAAGGTGATCAAAAGGGTCGTAAGGGTGGTATTAAAGGAGTTAATGCCGGCCAATCCAACATTTTCAAAATCGTTAAAATGATAATGGAACGCAACTTTGCCCCGGTCATCATATTCTCCTTCAGTAAAAAGGACTGTGAAGTTTATGCCATGCAAATGGCAAAACTTGATTTTAATACCGTCGAAGAGAAGAAGCTAGTAGATGAAGTATTCAATAATGCCTTAGATGTACTTTCCGAAGAAGATAGACAATTGCCACAAGTTGAAAATGTTTTGCCGTTGTTGAGACGTGGTATCGGCATCCATCACGGTGGTCTCTTGCCCATTTTAAAAGAAATTATTGAAATTTTGTTCGGAGAAGGTCTTCTAAAGGCTTTATTTGCCACCGAAACTTTCGCTATGGGTCTTAACATGCCCGCCAGAACGGTATTGTTTACTGCTCCGCGTAAATTTGATGGTAAAGATTTTCGCTGGATTTCCTCAGGCGAATATATTCAAATGGCTGGCCGTGCCGGTAGACGTGGTCTCGATGACAAGGGTATTGTCATTTTAATGATTGATGAAAAAGTCTCACCTTCTGTAGGCCGTGGTATTGTGCAGGGTAAAGCTGATCCTATAAATTCAGCTTTCCACTTGACCTATAATATGGTTTTAAATCTTTTAAGAGTGGAGGAAATAAATCCTGAGTACATGTTGGAACGTTCATTTTTCCAATTTCAAAATCAATCATCCATACCGGAGCTTTACAAGGAGGTGCAGGAAAAACAGCAGCAATTAGATAAAATTAAAGTAAATGAAGAGCACAGCGTGGCCTCCTATCATCATATACGTGATCAATTGGATTCTTTGGGTAAACAGTTTCGTAAATGGATTACTAAGCCCGAGTATTTAGTTCCCTATTTACAACCTGGACGTTTGGTGAAGGTACAAAATGATACTGAGGAATTTGATTGGGGTATTGTGGTCAACTTTAAGAAACAAGTAAACAATGCCAAAAATCCTCTTAAAGCTGAAACTGTTGTTATAGTTGATGTTCTTCTTCACGTCACAGAAGAATCGGCCAAAAATGATGAACCAAAACCCTGTAAACCAGGTCAGAAAGGCAATATGGAAGTAGTACCCGTAGTTCATAAACTTATTTCACAAATTTCCTCCTTAAGAGTCTACTATCCCAATGACCTGAGACCAGCCGATAATAGACGTAGTGTTTTGAAAACTATTACCGAAGTTAAAAAACGTTTTCCCAAAGGTCCTCCCCTTCTTAATCCCATAACAGAAATGCATATAAAAGATCCCGATTTTAAAGTTATTGTTGATTCTATAGACAAATTTGAAGAACGTTTATTTGCCCATCCTCTACACAATTCCCCTGAATTGGAACGTCTCTATTCACGTTATACACAAAAACTAAAAGTTCTAGAACAACTTAAGGACGCCAAGGCAAAATTGAAAGAAGCTCGTTCTCTGCTGCAAATGGACGAATTGAAGCATCGTAAACGTGTTCTCAGACGTATGGAATATTGTACTGCCCAAGATGTTATAGAATTCAAGGGACGTGTTGCCTGTGAATTAAGTTCAGCCGATGAACTTTTAATGACCGAAATGATTTTTAATGGTGTATTTAATGAATTGACAACAGCCCAGTCTGTAGCATTACTTTCCACTTTTGTGTGTGATGAAAAATCTTCAGAAAATCCTAAATCAACTGAAGAACTTTCTGGACCTTTAAGAGCCATGCAGGATTTAGCACGTCGCATAGCTAAAATCTCGAATGAATGTAAACTAGAACTAGACGAAGAAACATATGTGGACAAATTCAAGCCTTTCCTCATGGATGTTGTTTTGGCCTGGTGCAAGGGAGCCTCCTTCTTGAGTGTCTGCAAAATGACCGATATTTTTGAAGGTTCCATTATACGTTGCATGCGTCGTTTAGAGGAATTGTTGCGTCAAATGTGTCAAGCTGCCAAGACAATTGGTAACACAGAATTGGAAAATAAATTTGCTGAAGGAATACGTTTACTTAAGAGGGATATTGTTTTTGCTGCCTCTCTTTATCTGTAGACAAAAATCCTTGTAAAGGATTTCTTCCTTTTTTTTATTATTTTTTATAGTTTATATTTAGATTTTAATGAATTGTATGGTTTTAATTACGATTTGCAACAAACAAAATTACAAATATATTAGACAAGAAGTGTTTTTCTCTTTACACTGCATAAAAATATTTACATATATTTTTTATGTAAAACTTGTGTAAACTTTTTTTCACAATAAATTAATAATAATAAGAAGAAATCTATAAATTTAGAAAAGTTGTTTTACTATTCTTAAATTATCTTAACAATATACTTCTATATGAAAACTTTCAATATAAAAACTGCCTTAACAAAAAAATTTTCTATATGAAAACTGTCTTAACAAGACACTATTCTATATGAAAACTGTCTTAACAAGACTCTTTTCTATATGAAAACTGTCTTAACAAGAAACTTTTCTATATGAAAACTGTCTTAAAAAGATACTTTTCAATATAAAAACTGTCTTAACAAGACACTTTTCTTTATGAAAACTGCCTTAAAAAGAAACTTTTTTATATGACTTAACAAGACCCTTTTCTATATGAAAACTGTCTTAACAAGGCACTTTTCTATATGAAAACTTTCTTAAGACACTTTTCTATATGAAAACTGTCTTAACAAGGCACTTTTCTATATGAAAACTTTCTTAACAAGACACTTTTCTATATGAAAACTGTCTTAACAAGACACTTTTCTATATAAAGACAGTTTTTATTAAGACAGTTTTCTATATGAAAACTGTCTTAACAAGACAATTTTTCTACATGAAAACTGTCTTAACAAGACACTTTCTATTTGAAAACTGTTTTAACAAGACACTTTTCTATATGAAAACTGTCTTAACAAGACACTTTTCTATATGAAAACTGTCATAACAAGACACTTTTCTATATGAAAACTGTCTTAAGACACTTTTCTATATGAAAACTGTCTTAACAAGACACTTTCTATATGAAAACTGTCTTAAGACACTTTTCTATATGAAGACAGTTTTCTATATGAAAACTGTCTTAACAAGACTCTTTCTATATGAAAACTGTCTTAAGACACTTTTCTATATGAAGACAGTTTTTATTAAGACAGTTTTCTATATAAAAACTGTCTTAACAAGACACTTTTTCTACATGAAAACTGTCTTAACAAGACACTTTCTATATGAAAACTGTCATAACAAGACACTTTTCTATATGAAAACTGTCATAACAAGACACTTTTCTATATGAAAACTGTCTTAAGACACTTTTCTATATGAAGACAGTTTTTATTAAGACAGTTTTCTATATGAAAACTGTCTTAACAAGACACTTTCTATATGAAAACTGTCTTAAGACACTTTTCTATATGAAGACAGTTTTTATTAAGACAGTTTTCTATATAAAAACTGTCTTAAGACACTTTTTCTACATGAAAACTGTCTTAACAAGACACTTTCTATATGAAAACTGTCTTAAGACACTTTTCTATATGAAAACTGTCTTAACAAGAAACTTTTCTGTATGAAAACTGTCTTAACAAGACACTTGTCCGAAAACTGTCTTAACAAGACACTTTTCTATATGAAGACAGTTTTTATTAAGACAGTTTTCTATATGAAAACTGTCTTAACAAGACACTTTTTCTACATGAAAACTGTCTTAACAAGACCATTTCTATATGAAAACTGTTTTAACAAGACACTTTTCTATATGAAAACTGTCTTAACAAGACACTTTTCTATATGAAAACTGTCTTAAGACACTTTTCTATATGAAGACAGTTTTCTATATGAAAACTGTCTTAACAAGACACTTTCTATATGAAAACTGTCTTAAGACACTTTTCTATATGAAGACAGTTTTTATTAAGACAGTTTTCTATATAAAAACCGTCTTAACAAGACACTTTTTCTACAGTTTTCATGTCTTAACAAGACACTTTCTATATGAAAACTGTCTTAACAAGAAACTTTTCTATAGGAAAACTGTCTTAACAAGACACTTTTCTATATGAAAACTGTCTTAACAAGACACTTGTCTGTATGAAAACTGTCTTAACAAAACACTTTTCTATATGAAAACTATCTTAACAAGATACTTTTCTATATGAAAACTGTCTTAACGAGACACTTTTCTATATAAAAACTGTCTTAACAAGACACGTTTCTATATGAAAACTGTCTTAACAAGACACTTTTCTATATGAAAACTGTCTTAATAAGACACTTGTCTGTATGAAAACTGTCTTAACAAAACACTTTTCTATATGAAAACTATCTTAACAAGATACTTTTCTATATGAAAACTGTCTTAACAAGATACTTTTCAATAAGAAAACTGTCTTAACAAGACACTTTTCTATATGAAAACTGTCTTAACAAGACACTTTTCTATATGAAAATTGTCTTAACAAGACACTTTTCTATATGAATACTGTCTTAACAAGACACTTATCTATTTAAAAACTGTCTTAAGGAGACACTTTTCTATATGAAAACTGTCTTAACAAGACACTTTTCTATATGAAAACTGTCTTAACAAGACATTTTTTATATGAAAACTGTCTTAACAAGACACTTTTCTATACGAAAACTGTCTTAACAAGACACTTTTCTATACGAAAACTGTCTTAACAAGACACTTTTCTATACGAAAACTGTCTTAACAAGACACTTTTCTATACGAAAACTGTCTTAACAAGACACTTTTCTATACGAAAACTGTCTTAACAAGACAGTTTTCTATACGAAAACTGTCTTAACAAGACACTTTTCTATACGAAAACTGTCTTAACAAGACACTTTTCTATACGAAAACTGTCTTAACAAGACACTTTTCTATACGAAAACTGTCTTAACAAGACACTTTTCTATATAAAAATTGTCTTAACAAGACACTTTTCTATATGAAAACTGTCTTAACAAGACACTTTTCTATATGAAAACTGTCTTAACAAGACACTTTTCTATATGAAAACTGTCTTAACAAGACACTTTTCAATATGAAAACTGTCATTACAAGACACTTTTCTATATGAAAACTGTCTTAACAAGACACTTATCTATTTAAAAACTGTCTTAAGAAGACACTTTTCTATATGAAAACTGTTTTAACAAGACACTTTTCTATATGAAAACTGTCTTAACAAGACACTTTTCTATATGAAAACTGTCTTAACAAGACACTTTTCTATATGAAAACTGTCTAAACAAGACACGTTTCTATATAAAAATTGTCTTAACAAGACACTTTTCTATATGAAAACTGTCTTAACAAGACATTTTTTATATGAAAACTGTCTTAACAAGACACTTTTCTATATGAAAACTGTCTTAACAAGACACTTTTCTATATGAAAACTGTCTTAACAAGACACTTTTCTATATGAAAACTGTCTTAACAAGACACTTTTCAATATGAAAACTGTCATAACAAGACACTTTTCTATATGAAAACTGTCATAACAAGACACTTTTCTATATGAAAACTGTCTTAACAAGACACTTTTCTATTTAAAAACTGTCATAACAAGACACTTTTCTATATGAAAACTGTCTTAACAAGACACTTATCTATTTAAAAACTGTCTTAAGAAGACACTTTTCTATATGAAAACTGTCTTAACAAGACACTTTTCCATATGAAAACTGTCTTAACAAGACACTTTTCTATATGAAAACTGTCTTAACAAGACATTTTCTATATGAAAACTGTCTTAACAAGACACTTTTCTATCTGAAAACTGTCTTAACAAGACACTTTTCTATATGAAAACAGTCTTAACAAGACACTTTTCAATATGAAAACAGTCTTAACAAGACACTTTTCAATATGAAAACTGTCTTAACAAGACACTTTTCAATATGAAAACTGTCATAACAAGACACTTTTCTGTACGAAAACTGTCTTAACAAGACACTTTTCTATATGAAAACTGTCTTAACAAGACACTTATCTATTTAAAAACTGTCATAACAAGACACTTTTCTATATGAAAACTGTCTTAACAAGACACTTATCTATTTAAAAACTGTCTTAAGAAGACACTTTTCTATATGAAAACTGTCTTAACAAGACACTTTTCCATATGAAAACTGTCTTAACAAGACACTTTTCTATATGAAAACTGTCTTAACAAGACATTTTCTATATGAAAACTGTCTTAACAAGACACTTTTCTATCTGAAAACTGTCTTAACAAGACACTTTTCTATATGAAAACAGTCTTAACAAGACACTTTTCAATATGAAAACTGTCATAACAAGACACTTTTCTATATGAAAACTGTCTTAAAAAGACACTTTTCTGTACGAAAACTGTCTTAACAAGACACTTTTCTATATGAAAACTGTCTTAATAAGAAACTTTTCTATAAGAAAACTGTATTAAAAAGATACTTTTCTATATAATAACTGTCTTAACAAAACACTTTTCTATACGAAAACTGTCTTAAAAACACACTTCTTTATGAAAACTGTCTTAACAAGACACTTTACTATTTTTTATTTTGTCGAAAAAAGTCGAAAATTCGAAGTCAACTATTTTGTTCCAAAAAAGTCGATAACTCGACTATCTTCTGTGAAATAAGTCGAAAAGTCGACTTTGGAAATAAAAGTCGAAAAAATCGAAATGTCGAAAATAGTCAAGGAGTCGGAAAAAGATGAAAATAGTCAAAAATAGTCGGAAAATCGAAAAAGTTGGAAAAAGTCGGAAAAAGTCTAAAATAGTCGAAAAGTAGAAAAAAGACAAAAATAGTCAAACAGCCGAAAATAGTTGAAAATCGAAAAAAGTAGGAAATGGTCGAAAATCGTCGACAAGTATGAAATACTCGAAAAAAGTCGTAACTAGACAATAAGTCGGAAAAAGACAAAAATAGTGGAAAATAGTCAAAAATATATATGTAATAGTCGGAAAAAGTCCAAAAGTCGAAAATAGTCGAAAAAAATCGGAAAGTCAAAATAAGGCGAAAAGTCGGAAAAAGTCGACTATTAACAAAATACTTAAAATCGAAAAGTCCACATTTAACTAACTGAAAAAAGTCAAAAATCCACTTTGCATAAAATGCAAAAAGTTGAAAAGTCGAAAAGTCTTTTCATATAGAAAATTCTACTTTTCTATATGAAAACTGTTTTAACAAGACACTTTTCTATATAAAAACTGTCTTAACAAGATATGGATCAATAAATGGATTAGTTTCTCTAAAGTATTAATGAACTTAAATATTTTACACAAAATACCAACAATTGACAAAAATTAAGACATTTGAACATTTCAGACAAAGGACAACACAAAATAATATTATTAAATATACGGCAAAGATGATTTATTTAAGACAAAATATAAAAAAAACATATATGAAATGATGTAAAAGTATTAAAATTAATATTTAAAACTTAAATATAATAAAAACTAATTGTTATATAAACTCTATAATGCGATTTAGATAATAACAAAATAATATAAAATAAATATTGTAAACTATGTTTATAAACATTTAAATTTGAAATTAATATGGACAATATACAGAACATAAGTAAAACAATACGAGATATTATTATTATAAATTATTACTAAAAACACATACAGTTTATAAACAATATTGGACGGATTACACTGATATGCCTTGATAATAATTTGAAAATTATTATCGTTTTATAAAAAGAAAAAATATACAAAAAACTTATTAATAAAAAAAAAAACTTAAAAATAAAACTTATTAAGGGTTAATTAAACAAATATATTTATTTTAAATAAATTTTGTTAGTAATGTTTATTTACACTAAATAATAATAAAAAGTTTTAAAAGTGTTTTATAAAATATATAAACATTTAAAAATATATAATTTATATTAAAATAAAAGTGGAATGTTTTGATATGGATTGTATTCGTGGGGTTGATATTTTTATTTTTTATTATTAAATACTTATTAATACTTAAATTAACTTATGTAATATTAAATATTAAAAATTGTATAATAAAATAGATGTATAATATAAAATTATTTGAGATCTTAAAGATCTAAAAATGTATTGTATAAATAAAACTTATTTTTTTAAAAATTTAGATATTGTCATTACATAATACAGTTTTCTAAATTTCTGGTTATCGTTTTATCTCTTATCGATTGTTATTTGTCGTTAGTATAAAAATAACCAGACATTAAGAATGGAAATAAATCTCTTTATTACACATATTAATAAAATATTATTATGTAATTTTTGCATTTTTATGTCAATTTTATGTAAAAACTTTACAATTTACCTTAAAAATAATTCCTTTATATACTTATAACTTTTATAAATTAAGACACATAGTGAATTTCTAAAAAAAATCCGTAATAAACCTTTCATAATTTTATCAATAGTTAATGAAACGAAAATTAATAAAATGTTAGTTTAAACTATTATTTTATCTACATGAAAACTTACTACAAATCTATTTGTCAAATACAACAATAGGTGATTAAATGTTTAATTCGAAAATTGTCTTAAGACAAGAAAACTGTCCTAGAGACACTTATCTAAAAGAAAACTGTCCCAACAAAACACTTTTCTAAACGAAAACTGTCTTAACAAGACACTTTTCTATACGAAAACTGTCTTAACAAGACACTTTTCTATACGAAAACTGTCTTAACAAGACACTTTTCTCTACAAAAACTGTCTTAACAAGACACTTTTCTTTACAAAAACTGTCTTAACAAGACACTTTTCTAAACGAAAACTGTCTTAACAAGACACTTTTCTAAACGAAAACTGTCTTAACAAGACACTTTTCTAAACGAAAACTGTTTAATAAAGACTTTGTTTAGTGCATAAGTTACCTTTATATTGTTGTATTTAAAATTAGACGATTGTTCTGTAATCCTCTCTAAATGTAACAATAGCAGCTGGAATAGAATTAAAAACATTCTACTTCTTCCGATATTGTAACATTTAGAGAGCTGTTTCTTAAACTGATGTCTGTGGTATGCCCTCGATCACTTGTGTACGTGTCTGAGGCTTAGGTGCTGGTACGGGTAAAGGTTGTACCACACTCGAACCACTCGATATGGTGGCAGTAGTTGTAGTGGTACGAGCACTCGGAGTAGGCGTAACACTACGACTTTGTAAAATAGGTTTTGTAGGTTTAGTATATGAAATTTCTGATGGTACGGGAGTTGAAGACAGCGGTATGGGTTCTCGCTGCAATAGACTTTTCTCTTCTATAGATTTAGCGTGAGCGGCAGGTGCAGTATTACCGTTGGTTATTATTCTAGCAGAAGGTGCACTAGCTTCACTACGTAAGGGTCTATTATAGGTGAGGGTACCACCACCATTTGTTTCTTTTAATGATATGGCAGATTTAAGAGATGATTGACTGCCCGTCTTTTGTGTCATGGCTAGAGATGAGGGTGATCTTATGGATGTTGTATCGGTGAGGACCTTGCTGGCCAAGGTTTTCGTTGAGGGTGAATCTCGATATTCGTAAATGTTATCGCGTGAACGCATAACATTATGATTTGTTACTAAATTACTGTTATCAACACCAGCAGCTCGAGATTGTTGATCGTATTCGGTGCCGTCGGGATTAATGAAAATATCTTCGTCATAATAACGGTCGGATTGTCTAACAAAATTCAATTACAAGTTTAGTATCTATAAATTGGAACTGAGAATATTACTTTGGATTTACCTCTTAGCATTTCTCCACATTATGCAGCATATAACTACCAATACAATTAAAAACAAACATGCCACCGACATGCTCCAAAAGGCAATTTGCAAAGGTTCTTTAGGTTCCCACCAATATTCCGTGGTGGGTGGATAGGTGGGCACTAAAACTCCTATAACTGTAGGTAAATACTGAGTCCAAAAGGCACATTCTGTTTGACGGTAATTAAGTAAAATGGAAGAATTGAAAGTAGTATTCAGATTTAAATAGCGTAGTTCACCCTGATAGGCACGTTCAAAATGTAAACCCAATACTTGTTGAGGAGTAGGATTGCTAAAATGGAAAAACATAATTTGTTTAATGTATTCCAAAATAACCTTCTAGAAAATGCAAACTTACCCATAGCGAGCAAAATTTGAAAATGTTTGCAAAAAGAAATGTGACATATTGCGATCATTATCTGTCCACATATTTCTCTCTAAATGAGCCTTTTTCGGAAAGAATTCCACATCCATGAAGGGAGCTCCTGTTAGGAAATAATGTTCTATTTCATGGGGATATTTACGCCATTGCGGTAGATTTAAGGCTTCCACGGTGGTATTCATCACATACATATAGACGGGCACTTTTTGTTCCAACAAAATCTTAACTATTTGGTCTACAGGGGCGCGATAGTATAGATCCGATAACATATTTATATATTGTTCACGTATTATTGTTTTATTACTGGGATCTGGCCAATAAGTGTACATATACTTAATGGCCTCGTAGATCCCATTAGGATTTAAAGTGTAATTATAGCGCAATACATGTTCTCTTATCTTCTGATCAAAGAATTTCTCATCAATTTCATAGTAGGGTGCTAAACTTTCATTTTGTGATAAAAAGAAGGCCGCCTCTTGTGTCGTAACACCCGTCATGTATTGTAAACCTCTATTGAATTTGCCCTGACGCAATAGTTCCAGAGGTGTTTCAGAAAGAAAATGCCAATCTTTTTCACGCCAGCCATCATACCAACCATCACTTGGTACGGTAAAATTGTGATCCAATACAGGACCCCAGGGAAAAGTACCAACATCAGGTGGAAATTCAGCATTTCCCAATTCGTAGAAACTTCTGCCAGTACGCAAACAGTTTACCAATTTCCAGGAGGATTCCAAAGAGCAACCTAAAAGTTGACCCAAGACACGACTGGTATTTTGAGCACGATATTTGTCTTGTATTAACGCCCAATCAGCTAAAGCGGAACCTGATTGAGCTATAACTCTCTTCACTATGTTTCTAGTTTGAGGAGCTACCATTAGTAAACCAGCTGAAGCAGCACCCGCTCCAGGACCAAATAATGTTATCGATTCACGGTCACCATTGAAAAATTCTATATTATCATAGACCCATTTCAAGGCCATCGATTGATCGAGTATGCCATAATTACCAGGAGAGTTTTCATCACCAGTTGAGAGAAAACCTAAAGCTCCTAAACGATAGTTTAAAGTTACAACCACCACGCCATAGAAAGAGGCTAATATATGGCCTTGAAATAGATTGGAAGCACCGCGTATGAATTCTCCGCCATGGATATAAACCATTACCGGATATTTTTGAGCAATACCAGCACCCGTCTAAAAATGGAATATTCATCATCATAGACTTGTTTAAACCACAAAGCTACTTACATTTGGTGAAAAGATATTCAAATACAAGCAATCCTCATCCATGTCCATAATGCCCTTGGTTGCACCCGTATATCTTACAGGCTGAGGACAGGCGGGGCCAAAATCTACTGCCTGCAATAGCTGCCAACCTCTATGCAATCTAGGTGGCTTAAAGCGTCCTTCAAATGTGGGCGGCAAGGCATAGGGTATACCCAAAAATACCGAACACTCACCCATCACACGATCCACCGTAGAATGATAAGGACGATAAAAGGATTTCGGATCGGGATTGTCATACATGTAAACTTTAAATCCCTGCACTTGACCATAGTTCGTGGTGACAAAAACATCACGTTCGAGTGTTAAGGAATCACGTCGCTGTTTACCTTGTAGATCTTCCCGCCAACCAGCTAAAATTCCCGGAAATGGTGTATGACCTGCATTTGGATTGTTCTGTAAAAGATTAATTTAATATATGCACACATATGTTTTATTAAGCCTTTATTGTTTAAAGCATTTGAAATTGATTTTTGTTTACTATTCGCTATAGTCATGTTTTCAATTAGTTGGGAGAGATATCAGTCATTGATCAAACATCTTAATGTTTATAGTTTTAATACCATATATGAGTATTTAATCTTTTAAGGCCGTAGGTTGTTATAATTACAGTATTTTTTGTGTTTTATTTCTTTCTCAGACTAATGAGAAACAGTGGTGAGATTGAGTACAATTTTGAATGAATTATATGTAGCTACTTTTATTCAGAAGGGATGGGTTTCGAAAAAACTCAGCATGGGAAAACTGCTCGGCTTTTTTACAAACCAGACGTACTATTCTTTCACAATTTAAGATTCTTACAATTGTTATAGATTATGTATTTCTTTCTTATCAAGGAAGTGACTGAACAAATGTATGTAATGACGATGAAAGGGAAAAAGTACGAACCATTTATGTAGAAGATCTTAAGAAGCTCTAAGCACAGTGTATGGATTTGTCCATGAGGTCTCAATTTTATCCTAAATAACAAAAGAAAACTTTGTATTCAGAAGGAAAACGATACAATCGCATCTACTGAAACCAGAAAACGATCAAACGGAAACCCGACTTATAAAACCATTTAACAGTTCTGACTAAGGAAAACAATTAAACTAAAGGGATTGGGTGTCGCTGAATCCGAATCTGGACTCCATCATATCACATTTTCGAGATATCGTATCCAAAAAATTTAATTTCTGACCTTTATTAAAAAAGTTTATTATATCATCGTATCTGGTCGAAGTCTAGGTAGTTAGCGAATTCCATTATGATACCCTTAGTATTCCCTTAAGTTGAGAGAATGGTTTTCTTCCCAATTTCGTTGATTATATGTCTCTTGCCTTGTTCCCAATAAAACCGATCATGTTTACAAGTGACTCATCTCTGAGACAGTCCAGATCATGTAAAAGAGCTCTAGCAAGATGGAGTAGTTGATACTCTTGTGAGACTGGGCACTCTCATAGAAGGTGTTGTACAGCTGCAATAATAGCAATGGCAATATCCAATCCTTTGTGGCAGGATTGAGTCTAGGGACAACCCTTTGGTTGCGCATTCATCAGATATTTCATTTCCCCGGATGTCCCCGGAAATGAACCCATATTAAGGAAAAGACATTTCGAATTATACAAATATATATGCATGGTCAAATTTTTGATATTTAGTACATATTAATGGCGTATATCCATGCCTGAAGAAATCTGCAGGTGTCATATAATCGAAAAGACAGTAGAAAATTCAGTTTTTAGTATTTCTGTATTTGAGCCATCCGCATAGATTCAGATTACGTCGTCCCTTAGGACAGTTTTTACGTCCAATAATTTCTTGCCGATATTCTTGTCTTGAGTGACCTATTCGACGAAGTTTATTACATTTCCAATAGAAATGTTTACTCAAGTTTATGAAAAAAAAAGTTCTTAAGAATGACTGCTTGTGTACATCTCTCAAGGTCATCGTTATCGTGTAATGTGTTCCGATAAAAATATGCAGCTTTGTCTTAACTTTGCAACTTTTCAGAAGAATAATGACCGTTAAACAAATTGGCATTTCATGCACCAGCATGATACAAATCATCACAGATTAATTGTTTACATGGTGTAATTGTTTCAGCAATTAGTTGAAATTGTACTAACTTTTGATACGCATCATGTTCTTCAAACAATTGATCTTTTCGACACAGAGTTTAAGAAATGTTTTATTAGCCGTCTTAGCGAAGTCGGTGCTAAGACTTGACCCCATATAACATGTTCTTGCAGCGTGCATTTAAAGACCAATGCTGTGCCGATAATCCAGCAAGTATCAACACCCTTAAGGCTTTTGTCACCAACTTTCCTACTCAAAGCTAAAACGTGACCCCCTTTGACCTTTTTCTTGCAGAGTGCCTAAAAATAATCCAGAAGACTATCAACACTTTTTAGTTATTTTGAAAGGAGCATGATGGTACAAATTCAAATATTTCGGAGCGATGTCGGGCCCCTTTAGTAATTTTTCTTGAGAAATCCTTAAGCTTAATATTGTCAATGGGCTGAATCAAAGCTAAGATTTGGACTTTTTATTGCAGGATACCTTTAAAGACAGATGTTCGGCAAATAATCCAGAATGGATCTGGACTAATAATAGTATAATATAATCTATATTATAATATAGTAAATTGGCGAGCTAGTAGTTGACAGATGCTAGGCAAATGATTCAGAAAGGATCTATATTAGTCTAGTGAAAAATCCAGAATGGATCTGGACTAATAGTATAATATAATCTATATTATAATATAGTAAATTGGCGAGCTAGTAGTTGACAGATGCTAGGCAAATGATTCAGAAAGGATCTATATTAGTCTAGTGATAATGACCCCTTAGACTTCTTTTTGTATTTTTCTTAAAGAGAGGTTAAAACTCTTTAAGATCTTACCTCCCTTATGGCTAATACTCTCCAAGTTATCTATGAAACATCTAAATTTTAAGATTTTCCGCTATATGCCCCGTCTGACACAGTTTTTAATTACACAAGCTTTAGTTAGTTTGGCTTCAACGTTAAATTATAATAATTTTATTATAATTCTTTTCTAACCACTGTGCAATGACATGTTTGATTAACACAATTAAAACAAGAACTCAACGATATAAAAATCATGTACGACCATATGCGTTACAAATTTAATTAACATTTTGATATTTGGTGCCCTCCATTTGAACATGTATGTATGCTGCACAATTAATAATGTCATTAGATGATTCTTTTTCTTTTTTACAACAAACAGAAACAATTTCATTGTTCATCTTTTTATAAAGACAATTATTACTTATACAACAGACAACTAGATTAGAAACTAATATAAATCTATTAAACACAATTTTTTTTTCATTCACTCTATTTCTCTTGCTAATTCTAACTTACGGGATCAAAGCGAAAACGATCTTCGTTTGGCATTCCTTGGGGATATTGACCTGGTGGATTTCTACCGGGATAATTGGCACCATAACCATTCGGTTGGTAATGACCATAACGGCGATCATTAAATGTGTAAGTTCTGTAAAATATCAAAAGAAGAAATAAAGTTAAATTAATTGATCTTAATTGATTGATCTCTTTACTCACCTATAATCAGGATCACCTGGATTCGGCCATTGATAATCATTAACACCTACTCTAGAATAAAATCTGGGATCTCGTGTCTGTGCCATCACACCCATACTACTTAATCCTGCTTGCTCTCTGCTTTTGCCGCCATACTTTTCTAATTCATTTATTAAAACTACAACAATTAATCCTAGTATTAAGGCGTTTATAAATTTCATTTTGTCACGATATTTAATTTTCTTTTTTCGTTTCTCTGTTCTTGTAGGAGTATTTTGTGTTGCTTTTGTTGTTTTTGCTGCTGATGATGTTGCCATAGTTGTTACAATTAATTCAGTCATTTTGGCCATAATTTATGTTGTGAAAGTATTATAAAGTGGTAAAGTGATTGTATTCGAAATTCAAGTCGTAATGGTTAAATGTGGGAATTCTATCGCATTTTCATTGTTTTGTGGACCTGCAATGGTAATGAGAGAAAGGAAATGAATGTAAATGTTTAAAAAGTAATAAAATAAATTTCAAAAAATAATGAAGTGATAAATTAACTAAACAAAGGAAATGCCTAGGTGATTTGCATTAAATGTTCTGTTGTTTAGGAGTTCACACACGCAGAATAGAATTAATAACATAAGAAAGGGAGATAGAGACAAAAATGGAATTTTTAGCTTGATTATTTAAATTAATTGTGCTAAACGATTATTCTCAAGACAACCAATTGTAAGTAAATGGCTCTGTAATAACGCTATTGCATTCTTTTCTTGGTATGTCTAATTACATAAGGAACAAGTAAGAAATTATAGTCGGGCAAGGCCGACCATATAATACCCTACACCTTTTACAAAAATATAATGTGATTTAGTTGTCATAAAAAAGCATTTAAGTTGGATTGTACCTTGCCTCAGAAATTATGGACATTTAAGTGAAATTTTGATGGAGGCTAGGGTCATATGAGGACCTTTTATTATGGAATTCGTGGGATTCAAGTCTAGTATAGAATCTAGTTTTTAGAGCATTTTGTCGAGATATGCGTATATTAAACATAATTATGAACTTAAAAGCCCTATTAGACGGGTTCAGTTGTATGGAGGCTAGGTGAAATAATGTACCGATGTAAACCATTTTCGATAGGCTTCGTCCCTAGGAAAATTGAAGATCATACACCAAATTTTATTGAACTATCTTCAAAATTGCGACCTGTAGTTTGATTACAAGGTTTACACGGACAGACATAGCTAAATCGACTCAGAAAATGATTGAATGAGCCGATTGGTATACTTTAAGGTGGGTGTAGGACCAATATTATTGTGCGTTACAAACATCAGCACAAACCCAATACCCCCTTCCCACTAAAGTGGTGTAGGGTATTAAAATCCAATGGTCTTGACCGAACTTCTGTGATACGTAGTTATTGCAGAACCATTGTATGTATCCTTTTTAGATAGTATTTATTCAATTGTTAAGAATGCCTCAATTTACTTAGCCGGAAGTCAATTGTCACGTTAATGTTAATATATTTACCAATTATATTGCTTACGTTTACAGAAATATATGTAATAGGTTGGCCCCAGAATGGAAGAACCTTAAGTATCCGCTGGAAATGAAAATTTAGTTCATTCTTGTCATGTGGTTTTTTCGATAAGATAAATCAATATTTAGTACGTCGGATCAAAGGCTAAAAGGTCCATTTTGGACTAACACACGTGTTTCTCAAAGAGGTTTTATCTGGTAACAAAATTTCATATCATTCCTTTGCATGAACAAAGTGAAACCCCCTTAAAAAAGCATCCCCTTTTCAGAGACTTTTTGTGTCCCCTGTCAAGACATCGCTAGGACAACTTGTTAATAATTTCTAAAGAGATTTTGAAGTGTAAAGGTCTGTCATTTATTCTCACTTTGTGCGGTTCAACGGTGGTAAGATGAAATTGTCCAAGCCAATCAAAAATATTTGAAGGCATTATTCCATGATGATTGTTTTCAAAATCAACAAGAGCTTACAAAGAACTATTCATTCAAAGGTAGAGAAACTTATAATAGAATCTAAGAGACTTTGAAAAAAGTAGTCTACCCGTCTCTCTTTAAACCTAATCATAACTTCTGATTCATTTCTATAACATTAGGGATCGTATATGAAGCTCATCTAACCATCCAAAACGACACCGAAGCCTAATACTCATAGTGCTAAAGTAATACTGAGTATTTGGTGAAACCAACGACCCTATTATGAGCATTTGAAATTTAGCTAGGCCATTACAGGGTCTGAAACTTTCTGTATCGAATGCAACTGAAACATTTGAAAATGATTGCCACTGTGCCTGTTCTTGATGAAAAGCATTCTGGACGTCCAATTTTAAGATACTTTTAAATGTTTCAGAACAAATAATGCAAGCAATCTTGGCCTTCACATTACTAGTAACTTCCCTTTGAAACACATGTAATAGTCAAGAGTTGTTAATCATACGACTTTAGGACCAATAAACGAGTCAATTTATCAATATAAATCGATTTCGATCGAGGCAATATCATTAATAATTTCAGACATCAAATCATTGCTGCGAGCTCTCATGTCAAGATCGAACTTTAAATCGAACTAAACGGTGAATTTCTTCTAAAGGACCTGTTTTAGATTAGTGTGACTCCAAATTTGTCAATAAGACGCGCGAAAGTAAATACGTTAGCGTCGTTCAAACGTCCATCTCTCTATGATCAGAGTATACTGATCATAAATATCGAAAACTGAGTGCAGTATGTCAGTCCGTTTGACTACTAAACTTTCCCTAATTCTACAGGATTAAAAACATTTAATAAAGATTAGCAATAACAAATAGACATATTATGTTTTTAGGGTGGTTTTCTTACTACTCAGTTAAACTAGACTTAAAACTTGCTGATTAAACTCAGAACAAATTTAGGCAGACTTAAACCGATGATTATATTTTGATAATCTATATTCTTAGTTTAAACATAGTCTAATATATGTTTTATGTTTTTCAGTTACTTATCTCAGTTTAACTGAGGGCGGGTTTCTTACTCCTCAGTTAAACTTGCTGTTAGATTAAACTCGGAACAAATTTAGACGAACTTTAACCGATGATTGTGTTTTTCAATTTTAGATTTAAGCTCAGTTAACTTTGTTAGTATTGCCAACTTTTCACTCAAAAACATAAACAATGAACAGCTGTTTTTTGCAAACAATACTTTTGTAAAATGGAAAATTTTGGAAAAATGTTAAATAAGCATTTAAAACAATAATAAATAAAACAAACAAATCAGAAAATTGCAATTTACTTTAAATATTAAGTTTTTGTTCTTCCGAAATCATTGTTTTATTGTTTTTGTTAATTGTGTTTTCTCACTTATAACTTGAGTTTAATTGGCCAATTACACTCAGTTAAACTAAGATAATAAGTAACTTTACTGATAACTGAAAAACACGTAAGATATATTAAACCAGGTTTAACCTAAGAATGAAGATTATCTTTATCAGAAGAACTCGTCCTTACTGTTATTGGCCAATTAAAATTAAGTTATAAGTGAGAAAACACAATTAAGAAAAATAATAAAAACAATGATTTCGGAAGAACAAAAACTAAATATTTTAAATAAATTGCAATTTTCTGATTTATTTTATTTATTATTGTTTTAAATGTTTATTTAACAATTTTCTAAAATTTTCATTTTACAAAAGTAGTATTTGCAAAAAACAGCTGTTCATTGTTTATGTTTTTAAGTGAAAAGTTGGCAATGACAATAGAGTTAACTGAACTTTAATCCAAAACTGAAAAACACAATCATCGGTTAAAGTCCGCCTAAATTTTTTGGGAGTTTAATCAAACAGCAACTTAAGCCTAGTTTAACTGAGTAGTATTAAACTTTGATAATAAATAACTTAACTTAAACTTTGATAATAAATAACACAAAACGTATATTGAACCAGGTTTAAACAAAGAAAGAAGATTATCTGTATAGATGTGCGTCGGTTTTAAAGAAAGATCTTGGCATTGGATTGTATGGATATAATAATTCGGCTCCTATTCGAAAGTAACATGACTGTAATAATTCGATTTATTGAAATTGTTATTTATTTTTAATAACATGCTAATAACTAATTTCCATAATTTATCACCCGTTGCATATATCATTTTCTATCATCTAGATATTACCGTAATTATGGACTGAATACCAAACATTTATTTCCACTAAATAAATCTAGATTCAACATTCAATATGTTATTGACACATCTAAGTAGTCGTAACAATAACAAACTGTTAATTTGTGTGAGAAGACTCTCAGAGGAATATTTGTCCGCAACACTACTACCCCCTTTTGGAATAACACATGCACAAAGAACGGAAGACAACAAATATTCAAAGAAAATAAAAATCAAAACAAAACAACTAAATGGTGGACAAACGTTATTATAACTTTTATTAAAGCAAAGTTGGCAAGAGTGGTTGGTGGACAAACTGGTTTTCTTACAAATATGAAGCTTTCGAGAGAAATAATATACAAGTTATTAACTGACATATAAGGGAACGGCTTTTTATATAAGTTGAGGTAATAACAACAACAAATGTACATACGTTATATAATGTACAAACATCTTAAATGTTTAAAATCAAGAAGTCAGTTAGTTATGAGAGAAATGGTCGGTCTGTTTTATTTACAAAAACAAAAAATAAATTGTGTTATATGTTGGCGGGTAAATTTTTTTTTTTGCGTGTAAAGAAGCTTTAATACTTCAACATGATGTCTACAGGCATATTTAAGCCTTAAAAGTAGAGCAGAAAATAACAGCGTTATTTGTCTACAGTAGTTATGTTGTAAGTAATTATGACAACATAAGGAATTTAAATGTCAACATTATTGACAACATAACCATTATGTATTAGTTGTACGTTATGCTAAAACTGACGTTTAACGGTACTCATTTTATTCGTTACAAGGACTTGCTGCCAAGTCCTCTCTTATTTGTGAGGAGAGAGAGGGAGAGAGTGCAATAACCTGCTTTCTACTAAATTTAATTATTTTATAGAATAATGAACTTGTTAAAATAAAGGTCGATCTATTTAAATGTAAATTTGCTTGTGCTGACAGAAAAAATGTCTACGATAAAGTGAAAAGGAAGTTATTTAACAATGTGTTTAATTAGAGTGACCATACGTTTTCGTTTCTCTATAAAACAACAATTTTTTCTTTCTACTCAGTTAAACTAGGCTTAACTTACTGTTAGATTAAACTCGGAACAAATTTAGGCGGACTTTAACCGATGATTGCGTTTTTCAGTTATGGATTTAAGTTCAGTTAACTTTGTTAGTATTGCCAACTTTTCACTAAAAAACATAAACAATGAACAGCTGTTTTTTGCAAATAATACTTTTGTAAAATGAAATTGACATTTTACTGCCAACGGAACTTTAACCATTTATTTATTGTTTTAACAAAGGAATGGCAAAGTAATGATAATGATTTTCATAATCAAATCATACAGAAATAGAAATCACCAAAAAGGGGTTCGGTTTTATAACCCAAAATTAATCATATCGTAAGATATTTGCTCATAGTATCTATTTCTAGTGAAAATGTATTTTTTAATTATTATATAGCCCCTAGCCGTTTGAGTAGTTTTAAATATACATATAAATAAGTTCTTTGATTGAAATGGACCATCTTCCTATTAAACTGCTACAAATTTTTCTAAAGGAATAGTGAGTAGTAAGATTCTTATTCACTTATTTGAAATAAAGGTTTTAGAGGAACTTAAAATACGTTTTAGAACAGTTTTTCCGAGGCGATTCAGCTTCCTAAAACTAAGAAAATACACCCAAAATATTTACTATTGTCCATAGCTCTTTGATATTGAAAGTCAGCAAAATCGGTACAATATGTAAAGAGTAACTATCAGCATATATTAGTGTTTCACCTATTCTTTGCAACAGATCTCAGTCTGGTATAACATTGGACCCAAGCAGTTGGCGCAACAAGTGATTAATAAACAACTTCATGGATGACTATCATCCATACACAAAACGAACGTTAGGATAAAAAGATTCGAAGTTTAGCTTTTCGGAAATTTAGGGTGATTACTATAACCTTTTGAAATGTTTCGAATGCTCGGTTTTCCTTTTTAACGCTATTTGCAATATTGTTAAGCCGCCCCATGTAGATATAATATTAGCCATATTTATAAAAGATTGGACACCTTGTTAATTTAAAATTTTCGAGTATTAGTTGTATTTAAACGTAGAATCTTAGATCTTCGTTATATATATGTACATGTCAACGATCACTACTTGTAATAGACCATTACGAATGATACTAGTTTGCTCTAGTTTGTCTAACATATCGTTATATGTTTGGGCTAAAAGACATATGTCAGTAGCATGGTCTAGATTTTTGAGATGCCCAGTAAGGCCTCAAGTGACACCCCTTCTAGTTCTGGTTACCCTAAATATAATAATATCATAATATGTTTATGACATTCAATAATAACGGAGATAGAATCGAGAGTGTACTCATGTAGCACCATACATACAGATCAATGAATTCACAGGAAATTCTTTTGAACTGTAGCGATTGCTAAATAGCCTGTAGGTGGATGAAATCGTATGCCTTTGCAAATCCATAGAGGGGATCTCAATTCTGCTAATTGTTCGACCATAATACGAAGGATGTTCATGCGGTAAATGCATTAGTGATGAATTCTAAATCTAGCCTGTACAGCTCGAAGTTGAAAGACAACAAGGATGACAATCTGTCATGAATGATATGTGCCAGTACCTTGTTAATCATTGGCAGTAAGATTATACTCATCCAATTTTGACATTCCATCAACACAAGTAGGAAATTAAAGTCGGGCATGATTTTTATTTTTTATAAAGAAACTTTTATATTGAATTTTACCTTAATTCTAAAGTATTTAAGCAATTTTTTAATGAACAACTTAATTTGCTAAATGGGGCTTTATATAGGAGTATAGGTAAAATTTGGGAAAAAGGATATAGTTAGTTTTGTTGAGTTTCAAATGGTTACAAGTAAATTTAAGACGTTTAAGACATTTTTTGAAGGGGGTTTTGTATGAGGGCTAGGGTCAAATAAGGGCCAATCATTATGAAAATCTGCAGTGTCATTAAAGCCGGCTTTACACGATCAAACAAGTAATATGATTTGTCAAAATTTTGTGTAGAAGAGTACGGATGGGATCGTCTAAACGCAATATGTAATGAAACCATCACACATTGAGAGAGAATACCGATGGAAAATTTGACAGTCGTATGGCTCTCTTCATTTTTTGAAATGATTCAAAAAACAAGCAGGTCGCATTAGATCAGGGATGTATTTTTATGTAAACACATATAAAAAAAGTGAAACAGCTGTTTCCATCAAACGACTCTTATTCTCTTTTTTGTCATACGGATGGAATTTCATTTTATATTTTCATTAGACTTGTCGTACGAAAAGTGTGATCGTGTGAAGTGCCCTTAACTTATATAAAACTTATTTGTGCCAATTTTTAGGGAGATAATAGTATATTTGACGTAACTATGTCATAAATAACCGAAATCGGGAGGTACGGTTGTATGGGAGCTAGGTGAAATAATGGACCGATTTCAACCACTCTCAATAGGCTTCGTCCAAAAAAACATGATTGGTCCAAAGTTCATAAAATTATCTTGAAATTTGAAAATTGCGGCCTGTACCTTGCGCACAAGGTTGACATGGATTGCCAGCCAGCCGGCTTAAACGACTCAGACGATTCTAAGCCGATTGATATACTTTAAGGTGGGTATAGGACGATTTTTTTTTTGTATGTTACAAACATCAGTCCAAACCCAATACTCCCTTCCCACTAAAGTGGTGTAGGGTATAAATACGATAACTTCTTAATTCAGAATTGAGTATGCGGATAGACTAATATATCCAGAAAACTTACATACTGTATAACTAGACAAATTATTTAAACCTATGGCCACCTTTTTTTATAAGTTTATGGCTTAAAGAAATGTCTGCATTGCAGGAACAATGCAATTTTTAAGTATGAATCACTTTTACAATGTACTTTAGATTCCGTGATAAAATGCTAAACAATAAAAATTCATAAATATTCATTTGTATGCGAATAGCTTATACTATGACTACTTTACTCATCCATGGGTAAAATATGTTTAAAATGAATAAATAATTAAAAAAATCAGAAAATAAAAAGAAAAACAGTTAATGAAAGCGATAAGAAACTTAACAGAAAGTGAATACGCACGCAGCCAATGTATGTAACTTACGTTTAATTGCAGGTGTTGTTATGCTGCGCATTTTACATTATTTACAACAAAAGTAAAAAATAAATAAGCAATTACAATTAAGACGATAGTGGCGGCGAATTTAATGACTCCTATTTATTAACCCAGTTGTATGTATGTAATCGAAGGTTATACATACATACGTACATACATATGTATGTAATATGTTGTTAGTATGTTTATAGGTTTTTTTTTTTTTGTTTTAGACCAACAAGATAGAATGCAAAAATTGTTTATTTATTATTATGCTCCAATTAATAATAATCACACTAGACTTACACATACACTTATGCATACATACGAGAGCAATATTTACCGTTTATTTTGTTGTTATTCTACTCTGTTTTGTGTAAGTTTCTAAAAGGGATTTTATTATTATATTTGTCACTATTTTTTTGTTATCTTATCGTACAATTTGATTTGTTTTCTTTTAGTATTTGGTAACACATTTTCAGCAATTTACTTGCTTACTAATATTTAGCAATATTTACTTTTGTATTTTTTGTTATTAAAACTGAAATTTTAAATAAATAGAAAATTTATGAACTTAAAACATTTTTTGAACTTGTTTATTAAGTTATTTTTTGTAATTGTAACCGAAAAATCTGTAACGTCTAAATGACAACGCCCCAAAAAAATCACTAAGGTAAAAACTGATTGTTGTTATTTGATTGTGTGTTTTTTTGTAAGTTTGTTTATTATATTCTCTTTTTTTGTGTGCCTTTAACAAATACTTTGAAAACAAGTCAGTTAGTCAGTAAGTCAGTTAGCCAACTAAGAAAAGTAATATCGTAGACTGGGTTTAAAATACGTTTTGTTCAGAGATGTCTAATGCAATAGTATCTCAATTTGTTCTAGGTTAGCATATGTTTTAGTTAGGGCGGGTTTAATACTGCTCAGTTAAAAGTAGGCTTAACTTGTTGTTAGGTTAAACTCAGAACAAATTTAGTTTTTTTAGTTTTGTATTTAAGTTCAGTTAACTTTGTTAGTATTGCCAACTTTTCACTCAAAAAACATAAACAATGAACAGCTGTTTTTTACAAATAATACTTTTGTAAATTGAAAAATTTTGGAAAAATATTAAATAAAAATTTAAAATAATAAATAAAACAAAAGAAATCAGAAAATTGCAATTTACTTAAAAAAATTATGTTTTTGACTGAAAAGTTGGCAATATTAAGTTAACTGATCTTAAATACATAACTGAAAAACACAATTATCGTTGAAAGTCCGCCTAAATTTGTTACGAGTTTAATCTAACAGCAAGTTAAACCTGCTTTAACTGAGTAGTAAGAAACCCGTCCTTAAAACTACAGTCTTAATCGTCCTCCTATGGTCATCGTATGTACCCAATAAGTTTTTATAAAAATTTTGGTCGAGATTTTGAAACTTGAAATATTTTTCCTGCACAAATTTAAATGAACGTAAGGAGTACTTCGCAAAGGACTAGACCTGGTCCAAAATTAGAAAATCTTTTTATTGAAAATGTTCCTTGAGAATCTGAAGTCGTGCAAGAAGCGATTATTTCAACACTTGTTGCTTTTAAATAAATGAGCGCTTATTTGTCTATACAGTATTGTTCGAAACCTAAGCAACTTTTTTGGCATTGTATAAAAAGTGCTATATTTTCTATTTTAATTGATTTATTCAAAATTATATAATTGATAATAATAACATTATGTGTCTACATTATAATAACAACAATAAAAGTTTAATTCCATTTCGCTGTGAGTTACAAGAAAATAATAACTAAATTAACTCCATAAATAGCTGTTCGAAACTTAAGCAACTTTTTGATGTTCTTATGAAAATCCTTGGTCCTTTTGAGTTCCAAACACCTTTATGAAAAAGATTATTTACTAGTGTAGTTCGTAATTAATCTCAAGCGGATTTTAAGCCATTCCCAAGCTGCAATGTTTTCTAAAACTGTGAGTTTCGACCCAGCGTTTCAGAATGCCGAACAGCATCTCTAAGGGACTTGAGTCGGGAGATTTTGATGGGCAATCAAATAATCAACTTTTCCAAAGGTTTTAGTTCACTATCATGCTGAAAATCGCAATAAAGTAAGTTGTTCAAGAAATTATAGCACTTTGTATACAATGCCAAAAAAAGTTGCTTAGGTTTCGAACAATACTGTATGTACATATCTATAAAAGTTGTCGAAAAACGCGAAGTTAAAAAAAAACAAAAAAATTACCCTTTAAAAGCGTAGCATGTAACTTGAAGCGTAGAACGCGAATGCGCGTAATGCTTTGACGCAAAGATGCGTAGTGTGGACCACCGGCTTAACTCAGACGTTCTGGTATTGAAATAATCAGTCATAAGAAATTTGTATTTATAACACTTAGGCCCCTTAATGTCTTTTTCAGTGAAAGCTAAGGTAGCTTAGTAAATGCTGCAGCATTGAGGATTGTCATTTTTTTCATTTGGCCTTGACCGACGATAGAATTTCTGACATTAATAATAGTTAAAAACTCCTTATAAATACAAATGTACTATGTCTTTCTCCTCAATCGGTCAACCACACTTCCTCCCAAGCCGCACTTCCTTCCTAAATTTTTCTTTAAATTTCTCTCAAAAAATTTAAAATTTTCTATTAACTAGTTAACCACAAATCTAATACAAGTTTCCTACTTTATAAATTTAAAACCACTAAAACAATTCAGAAATAGCAATTTTCCATCTCTGCCTTTTGATCAGTTTTATGTTAACCAAACACACTCACCACCGCAAAAGCAATAAAAAGAACTAACTCTCTTTTAATAACGTTACGTTATTCGACATTTTCTTTTTACTCATTTTTTCTGTTTAAGCCGAGTTTTATTGTAGCTTCTTCTTTTTGTATTTTATTCCAGTAAATAAACAAATATTTACGTTACTCGTTGCAACGTAGTTTTTAACATTTATTTATACAACTACCATTTTGTATTATTTCAATTAACATTTTTCATAATTTCGTAATATTTTGTTGCTGCTTTAGACGTGCTAGCCAGACACTTAACATTGGTAACAAACACATGTGTATTTAAATATTTTCAGAAGTTTTGTTAACACATTCGTATAGTTACTCGCATTCATTTCCACAGTAACTACCTGAGTTTGCTTTTATTATTTGTATAGAAAATACTTCATTCATTTATAACACTCACTTATGTATTTTGTTCTAAAGAACACCAACTGATTCACTGGCATATGTAAACACAGATACACTAACACACATACACACACATCTACCGTTTTATCGTTTTCTTACACAATTTATTGTTATTTTTTTATCCGCGCGACTTCCAACTCGTTATTATTTCAAACCGTAACTGGCGACGTTAATAGATAGACTAACATTAGCTGTAGCAAGTTGTTGTAGCCATACCGCTAATGAATAAGCCCAACCACCAACAAGCTAACCGACCAACATGATGGGTGCTCAATATAAATTGTATTGAATTATTATTTCTCTCTTTTTTTTACTATTCGTTTATTGTTGTTAAACTCTTTTGATTTATACGTTGAACTCTTAACTCTCTTGCTGGAATTTTGTTGGTTTATCTAAACTTTAGTTTGGCTTTTAACTTATTCTAAGAGTTCTCTCGCTTAGTTGGCTTAAAGTAGTGGTGTAAACATGCGAATAAAAAATCGATTTTTTCTATCAAAAACTTTCTTCTTCTTAGATCTCTCCGTTGCAGTGTTTCCTATTATAGCAGAAATTAGATTATAGAAAAGGAGCTAAACACTATTGATCCTTCACTACAGCAATGGTTTACAAAGCAAGTGTTTCAAGAAAGTTAAGTGTTTTTTGGAATAATATCGCTCCTAAGGTATTTGGATTTAATTTCGACTATAATACCAACTTCATACTTATTACTCGGACTTGGAACCTAGTGTTGTGATTATGTAGACGGTAGCATATTTATACCCTACACCACTATTGTGGAGAGGTTATTATACGTTTGTGCTGATGTTTGTAACATACAAAAATATTGGTCCAATACCCACCTTTAGGTATACCGATCGATTCAGAATCATTTTTTGAGTCGATTAAGACATGTCCGTGCGTCCGTCAGTCCGGCTGGATGTCTATGTAAACTTTGTGCGCAAGGTACAGGCCGCAATTTTTAAGATAATTTTATAAAATTTGGACCAAGCATGTTTTTTTGGCACAGGGACGAAGCCTATTGAAAATGGTTGAAATCGGTCCATTATTTCACCTAGCCCCCATACAACCGTAGCTCCCGATTTGAACTTTTTATGCCATAATTACGTCAAATATTATCTCTCTACTATCTCTCTAATAATTGGCACAAATCAGTTTTATATAAATATAAATGACACTGCAGATTTTCGTAGTGATCGGCCTTTATTTGTCCCTAGCCCCCATACAAACCCCCCTTCAAAAAATGTCTTAAACGTCTAAAATTGACTTGTTACCATTTGTATCGCAATGAAACTCAACAAAACTAACTGTTATTTAAAAATATATCCCTTTCCCAAATTTACCGAGGATCGGCCCATATTTGACCTATATAAAGCCTCATTTAGAAATTTTAGTTTTTTTATCAATAAATTGCTTAAATATTTTTTTTATATTCGAAGTTCCCGACATATTCTGTAGCTGATATGCGATCGTTTGTGTATAGCCTTTGTGTCCAGTATAACGTGTCTAAAAACTTCTTCTCATTTCCTAGGGTGAGCTGATACTCTTTATTTCATCAGATATTCAGGATTGACTTAGTATGATTAGTCCACTATAATTTTCAAGACTTCATTGCTTTTGGGATTTGGTACGAAGTTGTTGCTACTATTATCTAAGGATTCAGAGTCGAAACCCTCTACTGTATTTAAAGACTGAGATTGCTAGTGCTGGCATTCTTAAAAGAGAAATTTAAACAGTATGCAGAAGTTGTACCAATAATCACGATGATGAAATGGTTGACATGAATGATCTTTCTAGATCGATTGTCGTAAGATTTAATCGCTCTGAATGGTGTATTTTAAAATTTCTAGTCACCTTACTAACAAGTTTGAGATTCTCTAAATCCTTAAGTAATTTATACGCCAGGGCATTGATTGCCTAAAAACATTGAAGTAAAGGATAACGTCTTCAATAACCTCATTTCTTTTCTATATCCTGATCAGAAAGTTTTAGACACTTTTATATTCTATCCTGTAACTTAATGTTTTTGACAGACGTGTTCTTGATTCTAGAATTTTATATCTTCAAAAAGTACCAATTCAAGGTTTGTCGGCATAATGGATTCCTAAACCCGATCGGAATTTCTTACCGGTTGAGTATTGGGACGCCGGTGTATGCAAGTGAATTGTTAGATTAGTATTCAATGGTTGTATGTCATCCCGTAGAGTGATATCAGCAAAGTGCCACCTGAGTTCTTCAGTGATGGATTAAGGGGCGCGTGGTAGACCGTTCTCGAGTCTACCCAGTGGATGAAAAAGAACACCGTGAAATAAAGCCGTCAAGGCAGGTATTTAAACATATTAACTTAACATATTACATAAGCATAAATGACATTGATGTCCCGCTCTTATAACGTCCCAAATATGATTAAAAACGGGACTTCTTTAATTCATAAACAAGTAAGGGTCTTTTTATAAAGATTTTTAGATAGATTTTGACTCGTATGAAACTTATATAGATTTTCATCTATATACTAGTATTTTTAGGCCAGTAATGAGCGCTAAAGTTTTTTCTGAAGGGGCCTTATATGGGGGTAGGTTCAATAATGGACCGATCCTCATAAAATTTTGCATAGTGATTTTGGATCATATCGAATTTCATCGCTATATTCGTATTTTTGAACAAGTTATGACTGTTAAAGCTGCTTTTCGAGTGGCCACTTGTATGGCGGCTATCCGAACACGTGGACCGATATTTCATTTTCAATACCAAACAAACCCTTTAGCTCTTTCCATTCGGACTCTAACGTGCTTTCAACAGACAGACGAACGGACGGACAGACATGGCTAGATCGTCTTAGAATTTAATGAGGATCCAGAATATATATACTTTTGTGGCACTATGACCAATATTTCGTTATGTTACAAACGGAATGACAAAATCAATATACATCTCATCTTTTTTGATGGTGAGTATAACAAGATATGATGGATACATTTTGAATCCAAATTCAGAGCAGCACATTATCTTAGAAAAGTATTCTTTGAACTCTGGATTAAAAATTTAGTGGCTTGTGCAATTAAAACTTACAACATTGTATTACTGGCAGTTCTGGCTTTCTTTAGAAACTGACATCTTTATGATTAAAAATGCAAATCTCTCAATTGTTCCGACTACAACATATTGATGCCTATATGTATGTGCCTTCTAAAACTTGTCAAGCCAAAAAAACTCACATAATCTTTTAATTAACAATTATTCAAATGTTTTACATCTGCAATAAGAAATAAGAAAGAAAGAAATATCAATTGAATTTTATGCTAAAATGATTCATAAACATTTCTCTTTTGGAAATACCAACTTAGAAGATTGTCTGTATAGAAAGTAAACAAAAACATACAAAAACACAATGTCTGCCACACTCTCTGCTTTGAAGACGACTCAAAACCAGCCAACCAATAAACAAATAGGCGGACAATCATTTAACAATTAAATTTTAATTGAATCGGTTCACGCGTTGACCTTTTTTAGAAAAACATTATAAAATTAAATAAAAAAGAAATCGTCGTCATCTTAGAAGAATATTTAAAAGTTTGAATGAGTGTATGATGATGATGATAATGGGTGACTTAAGTGAGCTTTGCTTCCGATGCGGGATGTTGATTTAATGTAGTGATAATTAATAAATTGATTATAGCTGGAGTGGCTAACCTTTGGTATCAATTACGATGTTATATACCAAATCTTATATAAGAAGAAATACATCTTTAGAAACTCGGTAGTGTTTCTGAGAGGATTACTCGTTAGTACTAAACTCTGTCGTTCGTTAGAAACAGGGTTCTACGGATTAACAATTTTCACATTTAGAGCGGGTTACTTACTCCTCAGTTAAACTAAGTTTAACTTGCGGACATTAACCGATTATTATGTTTTTCAGTTATGAATCTAGGATCAGTTAACTTAGTTAGTATTGCCAACTTTTCAGTCAAAAACATAAACAACATAAACAGCTGTTCTTTGCAAATATCACCTATGTATAATGTAAAATTTTAGAAAAAATATAAATATTTAAAACAGTAAAAATATCGATAAAAGATATCAGAAAGTTACTATTTACTTAAAATATTAAGTTTATCTTCTTTAGAAGGCATTATTTTCTTGTTTTTGTTTATTGAGTGTTCTCCCTTATAACTTAGGTTTAATGGGCCAATTACACTCAGAATGAAGATTATCTTTATCAGAAAAACCCGCCCTTACTGTGAAAATACAGGTTTCAGTCTTCATCAAGGTAAAGGTTGAAGTGATAACTACTCGTTGAATGGACAATGCGTTTTATGCTTTTAAACCTTTTTCGCTTTATAAACATAGTAATTTTGATCATATTTTTACGTTTTTATAGGCTTATATTGCTTTAAAGATCAAATTCTCCAAGCAGGGAAACTGCCAAATTTAATTAACTTTTGAGTTTTTAACGGTACCCTCCAGTAGAGTTGAAAAGTTTTAATGGTCTCTACCAGGGTAAAAACGCTTCTAGTATTAAATGGTCTTCGCCAGGGTATAAAATGCTGCGGTTCTATGGTCTCCACCAGGCTATAAACAGTTTCAGTATATTATGGTCTTCAATGGTACGCACCAGTAAAGTTGAAGAATCTACTAGGGTACAAAAAGCTCCTAGTATTAAATGGTCTCCACTAGGCTATAAACAGTTTCATATATTATGGTCTCCACTAGTCAAAACATAACCTCACTTCGAGGTAAAACTACAGCACGAGGCTAATATAGATAATGTATAACTGCACAGTTATACTGAATGATGCATCACACGAGTGATGCGAGTGAGACGAAACTCCGTCGAAAGCCAGACAACAAACACAAGCCTGACCATCCGTAAAAAAATAATGGAGATGACGCGAGAGTTGTTCTCCAATTCAGATCCGAAAGTTGAAGAGTTTTAATGATCTCTACCAGGGTAAAAACGCTCCTAGTATAATGGTCTTAACCAAGGTATAAAATGTTAAGAAACAGTTTTAGTATATTATGGTCTCAATCAGTCAAAACATAACCTCACTTCCAGGTAAAACGACAGCACGAGGCTAATATAGACAATGTATAAATGCACAGTTACACGAGTGATGCGAGTAAGACGAAACTCCGTCGAAAGCCAGATCATCCGTAAAAATTAATGGCGATGACGCGAGAGTTGTTATCCAATTCAGATCCCAATTGCGAATGTAATTTTAATTTATTGTTGTTCTACAGAAAACAAAATACAACTCCGATCTTCTGTTAAAAACGGCTTTACACGATCACACATGTAATATGATCTGTCAAAATTTTGTGTAGAAGATTACGAATGGGATCGTCTTCACTTTTTGAAATTATTAAAAAAAAAACAAGCGTATTAGATCAGGGATGTATTTTTATGTAAACACATACAAAAAAAGTGAAACAGCTGTTTCCATCTTACTGTTTTATTGTTTTATACCAATTGTGTAAACATAAAAAATATAAATCATAAATATCAACCATCTCTTGCTATCATATAAAAAATGAAAAGCTTCCCTGTGTGAATCGACAGTTACTAACCACAGTTTGGAACTTGTTGACACTATTTGTGTACTTCCAACCACAGAGTATACAGGGTTGTCACTTTTGACATTTACAAAAGTCTAAAATCAGCTTTTCTGCGGCTTTTGTAAACAAATGTGGGAAGAGGAATATAAAATGCAGCTGCAAATATTGGTGTAAAATGTTGTGCGAAAAAGAAGGAAATAGTTTTTTGCTCGTGACGCCTCTGTAAACTATGAGCTTCTTAGACCTGGTTCACACTGGAAAAGTTTTGATTTTTATGTGTGAGAGAAAGAGAAAGATATATCCACCATCTCTTTCTCTGACACACAAAATCAAAAGTTTCTCAACAAAAGTTTTCCAGTGTGGACCGGCACATAATATTCATACTTGTCGGTTTGATTTTTCAGAAGGATATTTTAAAAACTTCATTTTCGTTCCAAAATTGATTTTTGGCCCCCACCCAGTAAAAACACCCATGAGCAACTCAGACTTATGGATTTAATTTTTAATAACAAATTGAATACAAGAGAGTGTGAGTTAATTATTGAACATTTAAATAACATGAGGTTACAATCGTTGAAATTTGTGATAAATTTATGAATGAATAATGGAAAAAATAAGAAAACGGAATGAATAAATTAAGACACAAGTTCAAAATACAATACATACAATTGGATTGGAAGTAATGATGCTTTTGTTTTTCCTTTTTTTTTTGTTTATAAAAAATACACATTAATTATTTGTTCATTTACGCTGTTTTTCTTTTGCACTTTTTACAAATTGTAAAGGTTAAAGTATAGATTTTAATAAAATTTTAATGCGTACTTTAGAAAAATTAAGAAGAATATTTAAAACATTTTTTTATTTATTTTGTTTTATAAATTTGTATTATTTTAAGGCAAACGGTCGACTTTGGTAAATTCAAAATTTAGGAAAACATTTTTATCTAATTTTTCACAAAATTCTGTGGCCAAATTTCAAGAATTATTGGAGCTGAGAGGTTTTGGATGATTGTGACTAGTGAGTTGCTCCTTAAAGTTGGTCACCTTGATTATCACATATTAAAAAGTCGATGTACCTTCCGAATATGCTAAAATTTTAAATGTAAATACTCCCCGACAAATACGCTCTTAATTTTTTCTGTTTTAATCCCAAACATTCACTGTTGTCTCTATGAAAAGTAAATCGCGTTCAAGGTTGCAACATGGAAAAAGGGACATATTTTCCAAAAAAAAAAACCCTGTTTTAAATAGAAAACCATTTTTGAAGACGATCTAGTCATGTCAACTAGACAGAAGCTAATAAACTATACACAGTTTGTCCCTTTTGTTAAGGTTTAATACCTTTAATTAAGCAATAGTGGTCCAATATTTCACCAGGCCCGCCAAGATACAGTTTAATGAGTCGTAATTAAGTTAAATCGTAACTAAGTAAATTAGACATTTTAAAAGTTACTTTTATGCAGCTAGAAATTATACTGTGATGTATGACGGACATTGGATCATAATTGAACCACCCCCTTAAAAGGTCCCCTGTTAAAAAAAATTTTAATTCACACAACTGACGTAATAGCAGTGTATTGACTGAAATTAAAAACAAAAAATCGTATTGCAACTTTTATTAAAATCGATCTATAATTGACCCTAATCAACAGGTCACCTTCCAAAAACTACTATTAAGGGCGGGTTTCTTACTCCTCAGTTAAACTAGGCTTAACTTGCTGTTAGATTAAACTCGGAATCAATCTAGGCGGGCTATAACCGATGATTGTGTTTTTCAGTTTTAGATTTAAACTCAGTTAACTTTGTTAGTATTGCCAACTTTTCACTCAAAAACGTAAACAATGAACAGCTGTTTTTTGCAAACAATATTTTTGTAAAATGAAAAATTTTTGAAAAATGTTAAATAAACATTTAAAACAATAATAAGTAAACCAAAACAAATCAGAAAATTGCAATTTACTTAAAATATTAAGTTTTTTTCTTCCGAAATCATTGTTTTATTGTTTTTGTTAGTTGTGTTTTCTCACTTATAACTTAAGTTTAATTGGCCAATTACACTCAGTTAAACTAAGATAATAAGTAACTTTACTGATAACTGAAAACACGAAACATATATTAAACCAGGTTTAACCAAAGAATGAAGATTATCTTTATCAGAAAAACTCGCCCTAAATATATTAATTTCCAAAAAAAAATTAGTTATTTTAAAAGATTTATAAATCTTTTTAATTCTATAGAGCTCGGTCCATATGTAATTGCACATAATTTAATGTTTGTTATATAAGATTCGACATAAATATTAGAATATTTTCAATGGGCTAGGGTCAAATGAGTCCCGAGGGGTTATACTTAAAGAGAATCTTATAAATATTGTTAGATTTGGATATACGTTTTTCATTAAAGTAATTTATGTTTGTAAGTTAATTATTGACCTTCAAGTCAATCTGAATAGGACTTTGTATGTGGGCATGAGTCAAATGAGTCCTAATCATTCAGAGACTCGGCAGTAATATTAAGACTATTAAGGCCATTTTCAATAGTGTCCGTGTTTAAAATTGGCACGTAGTTTCATTATCTTGAAAATTGTATCCTGTAGCGTGTGCACCAGGTTTATATGAACACACAAACGGAGTCAGAAAGTGATTCTGATTCGATTGATTGACTTTAATGTGGGTGCAGCACCAATATTTTTGGGTGTTACAAACATCAGTACAAAGGCATAATATCCTACCCATTATATTGGTGTAGGGTATAATAAATTTACTTTATTTAAGTAGTAATTCAGGTCTGTGTTGGAGAACAATTCTCCATCAGGCTTGTGTCTGTTGCCAAGCGTACGACATAATTGCATCCATAACTCCGTATATATGTTTCTAAATTGTGTGTTGTTTGCATTAGGTACATTCTTTCGTTTAACATACATAGTTTGAGGTTATGTTTGATTAAATTGATAAAGACCAAATATTACTTTTGATTAATTTATTGTTCGGGGCTCCGACTTCTTAATAAAAGATATATGTAAGTCGATTGGGGAGAGCTCTCTCCGAACCTATAAGGCCTTTTGAAATGATGAATGAAATGGTGGGTAGAATCATAAAGATCAAAAAGGGTGTCCCTAATGAGAGCAAGACTAGAAATTATCTCAAAATGAGTAAATCAGAGTTTAGTATGATGGAACGTATTATGAGTGGACACACAGGATTACGACTATAGTTATACAAAATTGGACTTGCGAATTCATACGAATGTAGAACGTACGAGCACAGCTACACAAAATTGTACAATCGGATTAAAACGAATGTAGAGCATGCGGAGAGGAAAGTGAAACTCTGGAGCACATTCTTCGCTAGTGACAGGCATTTGTGGAAATTAGATCCAAGTATCTTGGGAGTGAAATAATATTCCTCACTAACACGGATTGGAAAATTCTTAGGATTAACGTCAATGAAAAGTAGCGCACAACAGCCCCCATAGTGGTCCAGTTTTATTTTTTCGCATTTGATGAAGTATACATCCTCCTGTCAACATAACCTAAATGTCAAATAATTTATCAATGTCAAAGTAACGTGTGACTTTCAAAAGTGGACCAAAATGTACGACAAAATTTAAATAATTTACAAGTGAATTTATTCATGCTCAGCCTTGTTGATTTCCAAAACGTTTAGGTTAGGTTGGAAAGTGGTCATACATCGTAAAAAACGGCGTATATCCACTCGGAGACCATAAGGTCCATTGTGATTCCCTTCAAAAAGTGAAGATTCAAAACAGAGAAGACAAAAACGCTACAACAACACAAGAGAGAAAGAAAATAGGTAAAGAGGATATGTGGATAGATAATAACAAAACAGACACATAAAATCCATGCCCTCCTATAAAACCCAGTCAAAAAAGTGACTAATTCCCTTGACAAAACCTAGTAGGTTGCGAGGGTTAAGTCCCACAATTTCCCCCAGTTCGCCGTAGAACCTATTCCCTAGCCATTTCAGCCTGAGGTTTTGTATCCTAGGACATTGGCAGATAATATGTCTCTACCTCCTCCTCATCTTCGCAAAAACTGCTATAGTCCGGTATACTACTGTCCCACTTACTGACAAGGGTTCTAACTGAGCAGTGTCCAGTTAGACCCCCTATCAGAACCCTTTGACTGCGTCTTTCCAGTCCTATAAGTATTTTGGTAACACCCATATCAAGTTTTGGCCACAGGGCCATTGATATCTTGCAATCCAATCTACTATTCCAGGAGTGGTTAATGATATTGCGCATTCTTTCGAATATCATCCTATTACAGTGACAAATGGATGGTTTTACCAACCCTTCCCTGTCATCTATATTAAGGTTCGAACCATAGCTACTTCGTCCGCAACCTCATTGCCCTGCACATTACAGTGCCCTGACACCTAACACAATCTAATGACAAATAGTCTCATAATGTCCCTAAGGGCATTTCTACAATCCACAACTAGGCGCAAATGTACCGTGTGAAAAACCAATGCTCTAAGAGGAAAACGATTAAAAAAATAAAGTTTTTATGCCTCATTACTGACGAATTTTCCCTAGTTTAATTGAGGGCGGGTTTTACTTAATTCTTTGGTTAAACCGGGTTTAATAGATGTTTCGTGTTTTTCAGTTATCAGTAAAGTTACTCATTATCTTAGTTTAACTGAGTGTAATTGGCCAATTAAACTCAAGTTATAAGTGAGAAAACATAATTAACAAAATCAATAAAACAATGATTTCGAAAGAACAAAAACTTAATATTTTAAGTAAATTGCAATTTTATGATTTGTTTTATTTATTTTTGTTTTAAATGTTTATTTAACATTTTTCCAAAATTTTCCATTTTTTCGGGTTTTATGGCGGTACATCAAGCACTCATATTGCCAGGTTATCACACGTTTGTCCAGAGAAAACCCCACCAAACGACCTATACCTTCATATAGGAAGTTGGAGCATCCGGACTTAATTTCATCAAAAGTATTAATGGTCTCCACCAGAAAAAAGTTTTAGAGTTTTAATGTTCTCCACCAGTAAATATTTGAGTTTAAATGGTCTCCACCAGATTATATCGTGAGTATTTTATGGTCTCCACCAGTTAAAAACATAACCTCACTCTGAGGTAAAACGAAAGCACGCGTTTAATGAAGAAGTAGTGCATTAAATTAGTGCGGGGTGAGAAGTAATTCTGTCGAAAGCCCAGCAACAAGCACAAGCCTGACCGTCCTTAAGAAATTAAAACGATGACGCGAGAGTTGTTCCCCAACTCAGACCTGAATTACAACTGCGAAATTTTCCATTTTAAAAAGGTTTTGTTTGCAAAAAACAGCTGTTCATTGTTTATGTTTTTGAGTGAAAAGTTGGCAATACTAACAAAATTAACTGAACTTAAATCTAAAACTGAAAAACACAATCATCGTTTAAAGTCCGCCTAAATTTGTTCCGAGTTTATTCAAACAGCAAGTTAAGCCTAGTTTAACTGAGGAGTAAGTAACTGAACATAAATCCATAACTGAAAAACACAATCATCGGTTAAAGTCCGATATATTAAACCAGGTTTAGCCCAAGACTGAAGATTATCTTTATCAGAAAAACTCGCCCTTAGACTAACACAACAAACACTCTATTGCCAATTTACATTTACAAAAGCAGTTTGTATAAAAGAATTTTACTTTTATTAATTTCATGTTAAAACTTTAAACTAAAAAAAATAGTTCTCAGAATTAGTTTAAAGTAGATATAAAGATAATTTTTATATGTGTTAAGTATTTTAAACCTTTAAATTCTATTTTGTTTTTTTGTTTTTAATAAATAATTCGTTAATTAACAATTGGCAGATTTAAAAGAAAAATACATTAAGACAAGTAATAAATAAAATATTAGCATTAAATGTATAATGTTGTTAAACTTGTGAGCTTTTATCCTTACGGCATTTATTTTCCACAATAAAATTGGGTAATTTTTCTTATTACAACAGCAAATATGAACAGATTTCGACAAAAAATCTGTTTACAAAGGAAAAAAAAAAGAAAATATTAGCGCTTAAATGTCATAATCATGATGCGCAAAGTTCTCATACATCTCAATCCATTATCAACCATATTTTACATTTATATAAATATATATATGTATAATTATAATGTTACACTTATTATTGAACATAATTGTAAGCAAAATCCATGTAATAATAGATTAATTTCTTTTCATTTTCTTTAATATAGAAATCCAAAAAAAAGCATTAATATGTTGTTCTTGTTGTTGTGTTTCTAATTTTAAAAATTATGTATTAAACAAATTTGTTTCATCATAAGTCTGTAAATTGTGCAGCCTTGTTTCATTTTATTGATGTTGGTTTGATTTCCTGTTTCTAATCGATGTTCAAAGAAGACATACGTTTCTCAACCCTGTTTATAGAGTTTGGGAGAAAAGAAAAAAAGCAAAAGATATGATAAATTAGTTTATGTTTGTTTGTGTATAGTTTAAACAAGGAAGAAAGTTTACACGTTAACGCACGTAATTTCAATATCTTGAAACAGTTCCCCAATCCAAGCCACCACCAAACAATAATGTTGAAATAATTGCAATAACAGTTCACCCTCATCTAGCATTTCAATACGTTCAATACGCTGACGTTCTGCCGGTGGTATACTTTGATATATTTGTACCATATCCCAGGCTCGACTGCCACTCCAGCCACATTCCAAAAATCTACCCATTTGGGTATCCAACGATAGGCAAGCGTCAACACCGGCCAAACTGCAGCCACGACTGCGTAAATTATTTAACATCACCTCTCCAAAACGATCATTCATATTGACCTAAACGAAGTCAACACAAATTAATCTTCTGAGAAACTTATTAATTCCAATTCTACTTCTCACTCACCTGTTCATAATTGACAAATACAGCACTGGTAAACTTACTGGCAATCCATTTGAGTAGATTTTTACAATTCTGTAACTCTATATAAACTAAAACACATTCGGCCAAAAATATTGTTGGTAGCGTGTAGTCAATTTCTGCCTGTTGCAATTTATTATCTACTTCATCAATATTTCTTAAATCTACACCCATCAAATGATAGTTGGGTCCATGTAAATCGGTTGGACTTAATCTCACCTCACCGTCTTCATCGTGTATTTTGGACAAAAGCACTTTATTTCTTTTAATTGTATAACATTTGCGCGCCGTCACTGTTGGAAAATCTAATTCAATAAAGTTTTTCACTTGATGTGGCGTATCGCGCAGACGAAAGTATAGTGTATCGAAGCCACAGCCAAGATTAATGATTTGACAATTGCCATTGGTTTTCTAAAATGAGAAATATTTAATATTGATTGATGAATTTCTTGAAAAGTTTTTAGATAAAATAGTTCTTCAAATTATTAAAAAAAAGTTTAAAATGCTAAGTTTTATACTCCTGTTTTAGTTTTTGTCTAGTTCAGTTCCAGTTTTCTTCTTGTTCTGTTCTAGTTCTGTTCAGTTCTAGTTCTGTTCTAGTTCTGTTCTAGTTCTGTTCTAGTTCTGTTCTAGTTCTGTTCTTGTTCTGTTCTAGTTCTGTTCTAGTTCTGTTCTAGTTCTGTTCATCAAATGTTTGATAGGTCTGCAAGCAGCTTCAGACAACTCAATACCAGAGCTGTAAATTAATCATTTATTTCTGACTTAATTCGTGAATTGAATTAGCAAATTTTAAATTCATTCTTTTTATATAAAAAACAAATTGAATTAAATTCAAGTCAATTCATATTAATTTGGTAAAAATTAATTGCAATTCATTTCCAATTCAAATGAATTCCAATTCGTTTCTAATTCAAGTGAATTAGTCAATGAATTGCAATTCTTTTTCAATTCATTTGAATTGAATTGATTTTGAATTAATTAAAAAAATGAATTAAATCACAACTAAAATCAGAAATGAATGATTCATTTACTGCTCTGCTCAATAAAAAAAGGGTCTTAAAATATATATTATCCCGAGATCCATTGATAAACATTTCATATAAGAATATATTATTACCAATTACAATTTAAATGCGCTTTAACTTTAAATCAATAATTAAGGAAGTGTTTCATAAAATATTTCATTAAATATTTTTCAAAAACAAAATTATTTATCTTAAGTTGTTTTAATGGTATAAAAAGAATAAATTATAAACAGATAGTGCGCTATATTTTTGAGCAGTACTTTAGCTTTGTTTTGGATTTGTTTTATAATTCGTTATATCTATTATAAAATATACCCTACACGACTATAGTGGGAGGGTTTATATTGTTTATATGTCGAAATAAACAATTGGCAAAACTAAACTTTCTTACAACATTTGAAAAATTGTCGTATGTCAAAATATTGTCTTTAATAAATACTTGTTCAATTCACAATCGATGTTGTAGCGTTGTATGTCAGCAGCTGCTACAATAGTCATAACAATGTTGTTGGTATTTTCCATTAAAAAGCTCTATACAACTCCTACGACAATTTTTTATATGTTTTTCGAATGTTGTAAGAAAGTTTAGTGTTGCCAATTGTTTATTTCAACATATAAACCAAAAATTCAAACGAATTTAGCATAAAAAAAGATATAGACGTATCACTGAAATCAAAAACAAACAACTGTTTACCAAAACAAAAAAACTAAAATTTTATTAAAAACAGATTATTTATTTATTTATTAGTTTAATATGTGGAATAAAGAAAATAAAAGAATTAAAATTTCAGAGAAATTAATTTGGTTTATTTCGCATGTTTAATTAATTTAATATTTTTTATTTTTTTATCTTTTGACATTGTTAAGTGTATTTGTTTTGATTGTTTTTTTATTGAGAACATAAACTTATGACTTGCTGCAAAGATCTGTTCACAATCACTGTTACTACACTTTAGTAGGTACAATATACAACTTGATTGTGAATTGGACAACTATTTCACACAGTTTTTGTTTTATGCCATTACAAGCTAAATCTTGGAATGAATAAATGATTTTCTCTTGTTAGTATCAATTATTTTAGTATGGTTAAGGATCCTCCCATTGCCGGCGAACTAAGCCATATTTAAACATGTTTAAAACTAAGTGCTGCAACAATATTTGGTCATAGCTCACATACATATGAGTACGAAAATTATATAATGAAAACCTGCTTGTAACTTGATTGATATTTAAGCTGTTTTCATAAGCCAGTTTTTATTTAAACAAGTAAGAGTTCTATATTCGGCTGTGCCGAATCTTATATACCCTTCACCTTTTGAAGAACGAAAAAGTACCAAAAAGTCCCCATCTATGGGTCCTCAGTTAATCCGGGCCATACAAACTTAATTACATGTTCCTAGGTTCAATATTGTAGAAATTGTAAAAAGTACCTTTTGAAGAACGAAAAAGTACCAAGAAGTCCCCTTTTACTGGTTCTCACTTAATCCGGGATATACGAACTTAATAACATGTTTCTAGGTTCAATATTATAGAAATTTCAAAAAGTACCTTTTGAAGAATGAAAAAGTACCAAAAAGTACCCTTTCATGGGTCCTCACTTAATCCTGGCCATACATACTTAATTACATGTTTCTAGGTTTAATATCGTAGACATTGCAAAAAGTACCTTTTGAAAAACGAAAAAGTACCAATAAGTCCCCTTTTATGGGTCCTTACTTAATCCGGGCCATACATACATACATAATTACATGTTTCTAGGTTTAATATCGTAGAAATTGCAAAAAGTACCTTTTGTAAAACGAAAAAGTACCAAAAAGTCCCCTTGTATGGGTCCTCACTTAATCCGGGCCATACATACTTAATTACATGTTTCTAGGATCAATATTGTAGAAATTGCAAAAAGAACGAAAAAGTACCAAAAAGTCCCCTTTTATGGGTCCTCACTTAATCCGGGCCATACATACTTAATTACATGTTTCTAGGTTCAATATTGTAGAAATTGCAAAAAGTACCTTTTGAACAACGAAAAAGTCCCCTTTTATGAGTCCTCACTTAATCCGGGTCATACATACTTAATTACATGTTTCTAGGTTCAATATTGTAGAAATTGCAAAAAGTACCTTTTGAAAAACGAAAAAGTACCAAAAACTCCCCTTGTTTGGGTCCTCACTTAATCCGGGCCATGCATACATGCAAAATCACATGTACACAAAAGTTTCCATCACTTTTTACATATTGCCCTTAAGAAACAGATAGAAACTTTTGATGGAAACTTTGATCGATTTGCCAGTCAAATGATCGGTTAAATGACTGTCACTGTTCTTGTAGGGTAACAAAACATTAGTGCTGCTCTCGCTCTGCTACTCTTGCTCTGCTGCTCTTGCTCTGCTTTGCTTTTATAAACAAATTACAATAACAATATTTACCGTATTGTTATGTATTTTGTTTTTGTTTTTTGCAGTTTCTGTCTGAGCATGAATAAAAAATCTAAATTTTATATGAAATTTTCAGAGGTTGTCTCGGTTTTTTGCTCATATCTCCGTTATTTATGGACCGATTTTGCTGATTTTAAATAGCGTTCTTGCCGGTCGTATGTCTGATAGAATTATGGAAGATTCGGATCTCGCAGATATCTGGGGTCTTCTAAAAACTGATTTCAACAAACATACATACAGACAGACAGACGGACAGACAGACGGACATGGCTTAATCATCTCCGCTACCTATAAGGATCCAGAATATATATACTTTATAGGGTCGGAAAATTATATTATAGAAATTACAAACGGAATGACAAACTTATATATACCCTTCTCACGAAGGTGAAGGGTATAATTAATACAATTTTTAAAAAAATCTAAAAAATTGTTAAAAATTGAGAAAAATGTATGAAAATGAATAAACATCTACTCGAATATTGCAATATATTAACATACAAAAGCAAAAACAGCAACAGAATTGATTTTTCATTTTGCTTTTACATTTCTTTACACATGAATGTTTAAGTTTAACATAACAAAGTATCATTGTAATATGACAAGCTTTTTGTTTTGTTATGTTTTGCTAGTAAGAAATGTTTGTTTTGTGTTTTTATAAGTAGCAAATAAGATTATGTTCTTTAGTCATCAGTTCTAATCTCATTAAAGAAATTACCTTTCCACCATTTTAAATAAAATTATTATTATACTTTGGTGTGTGTGGTGAAATAAACAAATTTCTATTTTAATATTAATTTTCACCAAAAAAATCGCTAGAAATATTGAAGGTGTGTATGAATTGTCGCTAATATGAATAGATTAAATTAAAAGAAAAACGCTACATCAACGACACTGGTTTCCAATCAGTGAACTGTCAAATAAATTTTTGCAAACTGAAAGAAAAAATAAATTATCGCTGGGAGGAAAATATAACTCCTAGAAAACTAAGAGATTTAATAGCGAATAGAAAAAAACTGAAGTAGCAAATATTTTCAAATAAAACTAAAAATTGATTGAAATTAAAAATATTATTACGTAAATTAATTATAAAGAGCTAAATAATTTAAAAAAGCTGTTAAAAAATATAAAGTTTGGTAGCAAGTGAATGAAATTTAAAAGAAAGTAAAGCAACAAGGATATTATACTAAAAATTTGTGAACAAAGATACCAACAACACCTTGAGGAGAAGACCATAAAACAACAATACATCTAAAATTTTAAAACATAGGTGTGGGTTTTCAGTTTCTGTTAAACAAATTTAAAATCTTTAATTGTTTATTCTAGAGCATTATATTCGCAAAGTTATTAAACGTTAAAATCAATTAGTGTGAGTATGGAACCACCACATTCATTTCATCCTTGTGATGAGGCTGTCATTGCCACCAACGACGATGCTAGCGATTGCAAAAGGGGTGCCGTACGGTTGGGCTATTGGAAGGACGATTACATTGGTTTTTTTGTGCGCAACCAAGATCGCAAGGCACCAGAGATAAATCGAGGCTATTTTGCCAGGGTCAAGGGCGTTGAGATGTGTGTTGAGAAGTTCCTGAAGGTCAGTTTTACTACAATTTTTAGTTTTTACTTTTGCAAAGCAAAAGAAACGCAAAAATGAAAGAAAAAACCAAATGCAAACATTGTGGGAGAAATTCTTAGGCAAAAGGGGTGGGGCAGGCAGGAGTTGATGGCAAAAGTCAAAGTGATTTTTTCTATAAATTCTATATAATGTTTGTTATTCGCAATGGTATGAGTGTCTATGGATTTATATGTGTGTATGTGTTTGTTTATAAATAGGTGTGAGATGTCATTACCATCAACATCATCATCAGTGGTGTTTGAATTAAATGTATAGTGTTTTTATATGGGAACAAGCTGTTTTAATTGCCTTTATTGTTTTTGTCGGTTTGACTTTGAATACGATTATCCTGTTGCATGTGTTGTCCAATAATAAGTTTACAATGTTATTTCTTTTATATGCTAAAAAATTTTATCTATTGTTTGCATCTATCGCTATTGTATACACCTAAGGGCACTTATTAATATGAGACTGATAATATTTGATAAATAATATTTGATATATAATATAATATAAAAATTTTAGACTTTTCTTTTTTTAAGTTTTAACATTTTATTTTAATATTTGTTCCCTTGAAATGTTAAGTTATTTTGCATTTAAATACATCATATAGATTTGAATTGGAAGTTGAATAGAATTTGGAAAATGTCCAATAATTAGCGACATTTAAGTAAAAAGTAAATAAAATATCAATTGATTATTATTGTTTGGTTTGAAAATATATAATTTGATTATCTGTGGTAGAAAAGTTAAAGTAATTTTTAGAACTATAACAGAATGAGAAAGAACTAGAACAGAAATTGAACAGAACAGAACTAGAACAGAACTAGAACAGAACTAGAACAGAACTAGAACAGAACTAAAACAGAACTAGAACAGAACTAGAACATAACTAGAACAGAACTAGAACAGAACTAGAACAGAACTAGAACAGAACTAGAACAGAACTAGAACAGAACTAGAACAGAACTAGAACAGAACTAGAACAGAACTAGAACAGAACTAGAACAGAACTAGAACAGAACTAGAACAGAACTAGAACAAACCTAGAACAGAACTAGAACATAACTAGAACAGAACTAGAATAGAACTAGCACAGAAAAAGAACAGAACTAGAACAAAACTAAAACAGAACTAGAACAGAACTAGAATAGAACTAGCACAGAAAAAGAACAGAACTAGAACAAAACTAAAACAGAACTAGAACAGAACTAGAACAGAACTAGAACAGAACTAGAACAGAACTAGAACAGAACAAGAACAGAACTAAAACAGAACTAGAACAGAAGTATAATAGAACTAGAAATAGAACAGTACCAGAACAGAACTAAAACACAAGTAAAATAGAATTGGAACAACTAGAAAAGAACTAGAACAGAACTAAAACAGAACTAGAACAGAAGTATAATAGAACTAGAAATAGAACAGAACTAGAACAGAACTAGAACAGAACTAGAACAGAACTAGAACAGAACTAGAACAGAACTAGAACAGAACTAGAACAGAACTAGAACAGAACTAGAACAGAACTAGAACAGAACTAGAACAGAACTAGAACAGAACTAGAACAGAACTAGAACAGAACTAGAACAGAACTAGAACAGAACTAGAAAAGAACTAGAACAGAACTAGAACATAACTAAAACAGAACTGGAAGAACTAGAACAGAACTGGAATAACTAGAACAGAACTAGAACAGAACTAGAACTAGAACAGAACTAGAACAGAACTAGAACAGAACTAGAACAGAACTAGAACAGAACTAGAACAGAACTAGAACAGA